>NC_135094.1:17130000-17430000 GCF_051107435.1 Chaetodon auriga | reverse complement strand
TTGGTGTACTACAAAGCCCTCATGCATGCACAGACTGATCTCTGCTCCCTGGCTGAGATGTCATCCTGCTGTTTTTGTGGATCAGTTACATCCATTACATCTGTGGGTCAGTTCTGACTTTCCAAGAAGCATCTTATCATTTTAATCTTTCTGGTCGTAGGCTACCGTACCACCTAGTTAGTCATCTGCAATTTAACATTTCTGCGCTTCACTGCCTGCACTAACCTTATTTCTAGTATTATATAACGCTTGTTTGCTTGGCCAAACATGCAGGTATGCAAGAACAAATTTGATGACCTCTTTCTAGCATTTTTGTGCTTTCCTGGCATTTTTGCTGTTGTGATGACTTGACAAAATGGGCAATTCTGGATGCTTGAAAAACCAAATAGTATCACAATGGATATTCATCATAAACTGCCAGTAACCCAGAAGTATGGTCACCTGTCACATGTTGAGGATGGATGAAGCGCTCATAAATGTCCATGTATTGCAGATTTTCATGTGCAAGAACAGGTATTGTTCACACCTGCTCTCGCACTCTGCAACATTCAGGCAAGTTTGACCCAAAACAAGGCACCAAAATGATGCACAGCCTTTAAAAAAAAAAAAAAAAGGCTTCTGATTTGCCTGGCGCCTTATGTACCTTTACTGCTGAGAGTACCATCGACCCTCAGTCTGAAACTGTTTATGAACGTCTCAGTGACATTGAAGTCTGAAACAGATCGATGTAGCCCAAACAAAACAGGAGAATGCAGGCAAACATGCACACAAACACACAGACAAAGCACAGACAGAGAAACATAGTGCTCTCTTAACTCACCATCAACAATTTCATAGTCTATAGCATGTGTGACATTAGGAAATTACTCCCAGCCTGGCATACATATTGTTCACTCTAGCAGCTAATGTGACTGCATCTCAGCCTGATGCACTACTGAATTGACAAATTACTAGATAATGCACAAAAATAACGCTTCAAAAGCACAGACTTTGATTAAAACAGTAATCAGTCAATATGTGTCTTGCAGCAGTAAGTCCTTCCTTTAAGACGTCCCTCTCTCAATTCCTAGTTATGAGAGAGAGAGTCTGAGCTGGGAAGCCCAGGAGTCATCATCCTCACATGCTCCAAAAGAAAGAAAGAAAAAAAAAAAACTCCAGAGATGTGTTTGAGGCCCCCCTTTCCTCTCTCTGAATCCCATCTCCCTCAGCCTTGTCGCCTTATGGGAATCCCGATAAAGACAAACTTAGATCTTTCAGGAAAGATGGATGAAACGGAAGCACAGGCATAGCTAACAACTGTAAAAATCTCAGTGGCATACAAGTGATTAAATTGACTCTATAATCACTAAAAAGTGAAAACATGTGTAGTAGCCTTTCCCACAGATGTCCTACTGATAGCACCGGGTGTGTGTCCTTTACCTGTTTTAACATGCGGCCCACACAGAAACACACACACACACACACACACCCTAGGTTGTTTATCCCCAAGGGCGCCCAGCTAAAGGAGAGAGAGCCCCTTAATCATGTCCCTGTCCCACATCCTCGTTATCAGCCACGATTAATGAGCTCTCCATTAATGAATAAAAAAAAAACAAAACAAAAAAAAAAACAGGAGGTGCCAACCCCTCCTGTAGGAAAGAGACGCAAGGGGGAGTGTGTGTGTGTGTGTGTGTGTGTGTGTGTGTGTGTGTGTGTGTGTGTGTGTGTGTGTGTGTGTGTTCGTGTGAGGGGGGCTGATAGTAAACGCTCCCCAGGTACAATGACATCACCCTCCAAGGTAGATATGATAGCTGTCACAGCTCACCTTTTTTCAGGGATGACAGGGTGCATGCTGTGTGTGTGTGTGTGTGTGTGTGTGTGTGTGTGTGTGTGTGTGTGTGTATTTACATGTGGCCTCACACTCAATACTGTGTTTTGATTGATCAAACCCAACCTCATGGGTCTAATCTGTTTTGCCTTTGTATAGCTGTCTCCCTCTTTTGTCTATGGTCGCTATATGGCGTCAGGAGGGCGAGAGGGAGGGAGGCGAGGGGTAAGGAGCGCTTGATGAGACAGTGGAGGAGGAGGAGGAGGAGGAGGAGGAGGAGAGGGCGGCAGGTGCAACGGACACCCAGCGCAATCACCGGCACTCGGCAAAAGCGGCGACAGGAAATCAAGGTTGTCTTGGCAACCTGGCACTATCGATTAAGCGCGGCCGTCTCCGAGCTCACATCAGAGTCCCGATGGAAATGGTGCTGCGTTGGGTTTCAGGAGAGGAGAAGGAGGAGGAGGAGGAGGAGGAGGAGGAGGAGGGGCAGGAGTTGATGATGGGCTAAGAACAGGAGGAAAAGGAGTAGCAGGTGAGGAGAGGAGGGACGGACAGTGATGAGTATAGGTGATTGCATCTCACTCAGAAGTGTCTCACACTCCATCGCTCTGTCCTCTTTAACTGGACATCCAGCTCAGCTCCATGTTCCTCCGAAGCTCCTCTAAATTTATGAACGCAGAATATTTCTCATCATGAAGTCATTTCCATGGTTGAGGCCTTCTCAGAAGCCTGCAAACATTTAGCACGCCTGTGTCCCTCCGTCTCCTCCTCTCCTCCTTTGTCCTCCCTCCCTGCGTCTGTCTCTATATATGGGTCTATGCGAGCACAGTTCTCTCAGTTTTTCCAGGCCATTAGTTCACATTGTGCCGTTTGATTTAAAGGCCCTGTGGCACACACGAAGAGTTTGCTTTTCCGTCTCTACAGGGCGAGCAGGTTGCTGTGCAAACCCCTGCCTGCACACAGTGATTTCACCATAATTGTACACTGAGGTGGTGATGTTGCATAAGCCCTGCGCAGAAGTAATCGATTGGCAGTATTGACTTGTTAGGAGGAGTATTTTTGGCTGATACTGCACTCAGTTGGTGTATCTTAGACAGACCATGTCTCTTTCACACATGCCCTCCCTCTTCGTTCTTTCTTTCTCTCTTCCGACAGAAGGTGAAAGAGCCCCGTCCCAAATCCTGAGCAGATGTGTCCCCTCTGTCTCTCTCCGTCTCTCTCTCTCATGCACGCACATTCAGAAACAGGTGGACATTGAGAGAAATGGAAACAAGTGTCTTTCCTCCGTTGTTTTCAATTGTGTTTTTTATTTTAATAGAGTTTTTCTGTCAGGTCTTGTCCTGCCCATCATTTAAGGTACAAGGTATTTTCCCTCTCAGATTATGAACTAAGCGTTTGTTAAATCAGGAAGCTGTGCTGCTTGAGAAGCTTTACTGCTATCTCCATATTGGAAGGACAACAGAACAAAACTCTCCCTGTCTCCATCCCTCGCTCTCACTTGCTTCCTCCTACCCCCCATGGTCAGTTGAACACAGAGCAGTCCTCTGTCCTGCCATCATGTGGGTTTTACAGCCTGGTTAACCCGTAGCTATCTGCTGAGCCAGGCTCCACTTTGTTTCACACAGTGTTTCATTCTGGAAATCATTTTTGCTCAGGCACTTAAAGGCATAGTTCGGTATTTTGGGGAAATACTGTTTTCTCCCTTGCTGAGTTAGATGAGAATGAGGCTATTCTTGTGTCTGTAAGCTAAATAATGCTGCAGCTTGCAGCAAGTTGGCGTAGCTTAGCATAAAGACTGGAAGCATGGTGAAACAGCTAGCCTGCACTGTTTATCATAAGTCACTGAGGCTTGCCCATGAAGTGTTCATTAGTGATCTTAAGAGGGGCACATTTTGTTGCCTTTAGACAGACCTTGCTCTTCTATGCTAAGCTAAGCTAAGCGGCTGCTGGTTGTAACTCCATATTTGCTTTACAGATCTAAGAGTGGTGTCAATATTCTCAAATTCTTGGCAAGAAATTAAATATATGCACTTTCCAAGATGTCAAACTATTGCTGTTACAATGGTTGTTATTTAGTCTCATATAACCACCCAGAAATGTGGCTCCTTCTCAACAGTGGAGACATGTTTCACAGCTTGCCCGTCTGCTCCGTCAGCACAAACAGCTCTGACAGTCTGACCAGTACCGCCCACTGTATCATGGCTAGATTAAAATGATGTCCAAGCCCATCAGAGTTAATTCCTACTCTTGATAATTTAGTGCAGGGAATCCAGAGATATATCAGCTTGGTAAACAACTCTCTTGTCAGCACTTCCTGACTCTGAATAATTGCCACTCAAAAATCAACACTTAGTCATATTGAAAAAATTAGCTTAGTCCTTGTCACAGTTCACTGACACACTTTGAGTGTTTGAAAGTTTTTAAAATCAGTCTGTCTAAACTCGATGACTTGTCAAGAAAACTTTAAGACATGCCAACCTTGAACTCCCAATACAAATATGTAAGAAAAATCCTCTTGAGGTGGACACTTAAATATTTTTTCCTACATTAATCAGGTGTGTGCACTATCACTTATAAGTGCTAACAGTTCAACACATGCAGGACTTGGTGG
The DNA here is from genome assembly GCF_051107435.1 of Chaetodon auriga. Classification (NCBI taxonomy): domain Eukaryota; kingdom Metazoa; phylum Chordata; class Actinopteri; order Chaetodontiformes; family Chaetodontidae; genus Chaetodon; species Chaetodon auriga. The sequence goes on along the minus strand of NC_135094.1, from coordinate 17,425,582 downwards.
GGTTACCAACTAGGTTATTAGAACAGTGACCAAGTTTATACAGACTAAATCCAATCAGACTTGAATTGAACACATTAAAAAGGTGAGAATAGAATAAAACCAAACACAACAAAATGCTTTGTGGCCCAGAGTAATGTCTTAAAAGACTGTAGGGGCGCCTAACATCCCAACTCCCCTCTCATCTCTCTTTATTTGGGGCTATTCTGGGCTGAACTAATGTGGCGGCGGTGCTGCGTGCTGAGTGAGTCAGCGGTCATTAGGGCGTGCAGACAGCACTCTGCCGGAGGCCACAGGAGCCAGTCAGTCTAATGATGAGGCAAGTGAAGTGCCAGGGACCTGAGAGCTCAGGACGTCCTATAGCTCCATCCAATTAGCCTCCCCCGGCCCTGCCCATAGTCACCGTTACTTGTACCATGCAGGACAGCTGAGAGACATCCCATTTATGTTTCCTTGTTGCTTCCGTCTCCGAGTGATAGGTCCCTTATTGATGCTGTGCCGTTCCTCATGTGTTTGCCTTTCTGTCTGATTATTTCCTATCTGTATGCGCATATTCCTTTGTTAGCCAGAGCAAGATAGCACCAACTCATGCTTGTATGTGTCTGCCTCTGCTATCTGTTGTAACTATCATGTAACTGACTTGAGCCACAAGAGAGAGAGGCTCAGCCACAGCGCTCGGATCCAGTCATCCTCCCCTGGGAGAGGCTGACTGAACAGGAATGTAAACATGGCAGCTAAATAAACTGCTGTGTGGGGCAGGGAGAAAGACAGGGAGAGAGAGGGAGAAGAAGGCAACGACGGAGGAGAGAGAGAAAGAGAGAGCACGAGCAGAGGTCGGAATCACTCAGAGAAAAAGGACAGACTATTACAGGGGAGATCTTTGAGTGGTTGTAATCAAAGAATTTAACCTGGGAGGGGAGATGACATCCACCGTGCATCAAGGCTTACAAGGACAGCTCAGCATTCCTCTCCTTTTAACACCTTATCTCAACCTCTCACTCTAAAATAAGATGCACTCACACCATGTCACATGGCAGCAGCCATCACCCACAGCTCCTCAAATACTCCCCAGACCTTGAAAGCTTGAAAGTGCAGGAAGCTGCGTTCACACTGGTCTGGTTCTTTTTTTCCTTTTTTTGTGGGAAAAGTGCTATACAGTTGGGGTTAGCTGTCATTGTCAGCAAACAGTACTTAACACTTTGTTCCTCCTCTGTGTGATCTGAGTGACTCTACTGTTGTACAGCTACAATGCTACAAAGCCAATGATGTTTTTCATATTTCTGAAATGGTTTATGGTTTGGCCATCACAGCAGCTGCAGTGCTCTTTCCACTGGTCCCAGTTCAGGGAGCAAAGCATCTTGAAAATGTCTCTCTGTCTGTGGCTTCTGCAGGCTCCCTTCGACTCCACCCCCAGTAGTCGTCTAATCCTTCAGACTTGTTTTGATGTGGTGACCTGACTGTTGAGCACAGGTGCTGCCAGCTGCTGCCGTGAGGTCTTTCTACTAGCTGTAACCCAGGGCAGGTGGCAGCCATTATGACTCTGTCTGAGGTATCAGACTGGCAGGTTTAGCCATCACCATCCAACAGCCTGTTCTGCTCTCTCAGCCCACCGATGGATGACTGTTGACATAGCCGATTAAGCTGCGCTGCCATGTCCCACTACCACCTGTCCCTTCCTACCTTCTCCCCAAAACTACCGGCTTTTTCTTAAAGGCACTGCTTTAGATCCCTCTTTCCAGGTCCCTGTTCTTCCCTGTGTTGCTTTTTCCCTCTTTCAATGCCTTTCATTTTCTCCCAAGGTGGATCAAAGAGAAGAGGTCTGTGGAGGCGTATGGAACCAGACTCAGTGTCAACAAGGAGCTTTCTCTGCTGTCTCTGCCTCCCTGCTTAGTTAGAGTTCACTGTGGAAAAAATCTCCTTACAATTTCTGAATGCTGCATGCAGCATTTAGTTACAGCAGTCACTAAAAAGTTGTGCATCTCTTTGCCAAAATGTGCTCTCAGTATATCTAATCTATCATTCACCTGGTTCGTGATGCATCCTGATGGTCTATCTGATGTGTTCCCGCTCTTTGTCCTCTCATTTGTCCTCTCATTATCTCTCCATCCTTCCATCCTTGCCTCCAACACCGGGCTCTGGGCCAGAGGTGCTAAACAGCGTCTTAACCTGGTGTCTGAGCCTCGACTCATCCTTTATTCATTCCCATTAAAGGAGCATGAGAGTTGTTCTCTGCCTGTAGTTGCTGCTGTTCCCCCTCCATTAGAAAGACAAACGGCCGCTGTGCGAGTGTACCTGCCTAGTCTTCCGTACATAACTAATAGGTGGGTGTGAATGAAATATGCATGCTGGGTTTCTCTTGATACCTGTGAGTCCAGGTTGTGACAAAGACAGACCATCGAGGCTGGAGGAAAGCACAAATACAGTACAGGTGTACGTGTTAGGGTTACAGTTGCATTTAAAAGTCTGACTCTAGTCTCTAGTAGCCTTTTTCTGATGTCTGAACATTTTCTCAATTGATTTTTTAGCTCTTAAAAATGTTTCTGGATAGACCAGTGAGAATTCAGCCCACTCTGTATTCAGTTCAGATTCGTGTTCCAATAGTTCTACATTTGTAATTGTTTTCTGGTTTATTAAATTTGGTCTCATGTTACTTTCAAAGTGGCATAAAAAGGTTTTAAAAACCTTGAAAACATCATTTGAGGAAGCTTGCAATCACGTTTACACAGTAAAACAGAGGCATAAAGGCACAAAAACAATACCATGACACTCCATAGAGAACTCATATGCCTCCACCAGTGCCATTTAGCTGGCAGTGTGCCAAAATCCTCCCCAGGATATAAGCCCTGAGGCTCTCTTATATAGTTCTTCATGCAGAGTGCACGCGCATGCATGCACACACAGACCTAACAATATCAGCATCTCCCACCTTTACAACCTTGTTTCCCTGTGAAGAGTCCGTTTGAAAAAAAAAAGGGAGAGATAAAGAGAGGAGGACAGCAGACGATGGGAGGAGAGGAGCAAGATAAAGGTTAAGAATGGCGATGAAAATGGAGAAAAGTGCTACGCCAGCGACTCTGGCAGGGAGACAGACAGGAGTGAGCATTTCTGCCCCGCTGGTGGAATTTTGAGGGTGTAGGGAGGGGTGTGTGTGTGTGTGTGTGTGTGTGTGTGTGTGTGTGTGTGTGTGTGTGTGTGTGTGTGTGTGTGTGTGTGTGTGTGTGCGGGGCAGGTAAATTGAATATCAGCATATCCTGTGGACTGTAAGCCTCACCCTCACTCTGTCTCCCTTAGCCCTCGCTGGGCTGCACTTGCTGCATCTTAATCAGTTTACATAAATGGTACCATTGGTTGAAGACATGTGGAAACAAAGATCATTGATGCCTTTAAGAAACTGGGAATCTTTTGTTTGTTTGTGCGTCTTTGCATGTGTGTGCAGTTGTGCTTGGGTTGGAGTGTAAGGAATGTGTGTCATGGGTGCAGTAGTGTGTGTGTGTGTGTGTGTGTGTGTGTGTGCACAAAATGTGAAGTTTTGTTACATTCAGCAGAAGTAGGCGGGGGATTGGGTGCGCACCTGAGCAGTAATCCAGCCAGTTAGTTTTGCAGGAGCCATTTATAATGAGCGGAGGCATTAAAGAGAGGTGGATGAGGAGGTCAGGATTTTCCTTTAATCCTCACAGTGCTGCTGGCACAGGCGAGTGACGGGGGCAGAGAGGCAGCAAGCTGCACCACTGTGACGGTATGTTTTGGGAAGGTTGAGGCTGGCATAGTATGCATGTTATAAAAAAAAAAGCTAGACGGTCATCACAGTCAGTTAACACGGCAGTGGGGTTACATGGCATACATTCTGTAGCTGCACAAATATAAACGTATGCATTTAGAAGCAGAGACCAGATGTATAGTAACCCTCAGAGTGTGAAACAAGCTGGCATCTGCAGAAACATGTTGGCACACACCCAGGCATCTTAAAAAAGAAAAAAAAAAAACAGTCCAGCTTGTCCAGATATCACCCAGCATCCCATCATCTCACGGAGACCTCTCTAATTCATGAAAAGCTATTGTGTATAAAGGTCCAGATCAGCCCCCTGTGCACATGCTCGGTGCCCCAATCACCAGCCCCATGGAAAAGGAACATTACAGTAAAGTAGCAGGTGCCTGTCCATGGCAGCGGCGCATGGGCTGATTTGATGGTAATCTGTAATCTGTAAAGCTTTGATGCCACCGCCGCGTTTATCAGCCAGGTTTTGTTTGGCCAGAGTCGGAACGTCGGTCTTAGCAGGATGGAAATGTTGCAAGATTAACCTTTGTTGGTCTTTCAGCGCCGCTCTCTGTATCATCGCTGCTGATTTTATTCACATGTGAGCAGGTTGATGCTTCTGCGGGCTGTGTGTCTGTGCACAGGCATGTCAGCATGTGAGTTTCAGTTGACAGATAAAAAGTTGTCACACTATGAAAAAAGTTGTATTGTAATGACTCATTTAGACTGGACTGACTGACTTTTCATGTGCTATTTATCTATAGTACAGGATGCCCAGTCTGTGCTGTAATATAGAGTTAAACACTATGGCAGGCTGCCTTCTATACATTATACATGAGAATACATTGTTGATTTAATTTAGGGATCCATTCAGGTATTCTTCCACCCCCCCATCTCTCTTAATCTGTCACTGTAATCCACTCTGTGCTGGTGGTTTGTGTATTCACTCTAGCGGTGTTATTAATCCAAATTTGTTGGTGGATCCACCGTGTTACTGTGTGTAGGCTGGAAATGCCGCAGACAGTGGAGCTCTTGGCGGTGACATGTGCAGCTCACATGGCGCCAACTGCTTTTATTGGACAATAATGGGAGGCTGCTGTGGATGACTTACAGGGACGCACCCGCAATCTTCCATATGGAGGGATTTTATTTGAACGCAACACGCTTGGTGCACAACCCTGGAAGCTTTTGCTGTAATGCATGTGAACCACTGTATGATGTATTTTCTGGGCTCAGACAGCAACACCTATAACTGTGAGTGGGTGCGCCTGTTGGGTGTATGATTGATTGTGTTTGTGCCTCACAGTGGAAGATTTTTAAAACATGCATCAGAGGTGAAGCACTGTGGAACATTAGTGGTAATGCATTTGTTGGTAACTTTTTATGCCTGTGTGCTTGTAAGTCACACCCTGTAAGCCTTCATGATGCTTTAAAAGTCCCAGTTCTTGCATTAGATCAGGTCTCATGTCGTGGCGAGCTGTTGGTTCCACCATATCGGGACAGAAATCCGGGTTATTGGTGTGTCCTGCATGCATGTCACTTGGACATTAAGACGTTCGTTGAAGAAGTTAAGACTCATCAGCTCATTACCTGGTCTTGGGATGAAGTGAGCCAGCTAATGAGTTAACAGTGTTAGGTTATAAGATTAACTTAGACACGTACCTCCATGGCATAACTGCACTGTGGAATTACGTATACATTCACACTGTACCTATGTTACACTGTGTGTCAATGTACATTTATACATCTAACTAACTTGGCTAAATGAACATAAAAAGACTAAATGACTAACATAATGTGTATACCAGGGTGCCAGAGACCAAAAGCAGCTGCTTGTTTGGCCTGACGACTATGCGAGCGAGTCACATGCTGTCTGGCATAATTCACAGCCAGGCTAGCTTCCTCTGACAGTAGTCACCATCCTGTCTCCTCTGTCAGGTACTGGAAGTGTTGTGTCAGCTCTGTGATAGCCCCTTCAACTTCCTTCTACTCCTAAGATAAAACTTCCCCTTGCCTGCAAGTGCTCACTAGGAGAAGATGTGTGGAAATACCCTGCAGTCTGTCTGCGACGGACAACAGGGAGGTATTACAATGCGGTTAAGGTTAGTTATGCACTGATAAGAGGCAATTGCGGCTAGTTATAAACAAGAGCAACAGCAGTACCTCTACTACATGAGTATTTCTTGTTCCTTTGGAGAGCCAGCCACTCTCTCTGTTCACCCTTCTCTACTTTCTTCCTCCCTCTCTCTGTTGATGGCCAGTTAGAGCACCTGGGAGGAAGCAGCTGTATGTGGTGATTACAGTTCAGAGACTCCAAAATAACCTTTCCTCCTCCCTGCCTGCTCCCTCACTGCATTCTCTCCTTCTCGGCCGCCCTCTCCCAGCCTTCTTTTCTGTGAATCACCCCATCATCCGAATAGCAAATGTAAGAAGGTCAGCATATAAGAAACAAAAGAGCCAAAATGCTCTAAGTTGCCTCCATTCTTTAATGTGTGTGTGTGTGTAACCATGTAAATAAAGTGACTGATACACAGCGCCCGGCTCATCAATATGGGGAATGGTGGGCTCAGCTCACACAGATGAACACAGGATGAATAATGTTAGCTGAGAATTGCTGCATATGACCACCCCTCTCTCCACCCACCTCCAGTGTGTGTGTGTGTGCATGTGTTTACTGTGCTAAAGCTCCCATCAATCACACGCCCAGGACCTTTCAGCAAGCTACACACACACGAAGACACTAAAGCATACACACTCCTGCTGAGTTTATTAAAAGCCAGAGTGTTATCACTGATCTGGCTGACAACAGCTGCACACCGGTACACACAAACACACACACACACACACATACAGTCAGCTATAACACAACCATCAACACAAGTCACACTCGTGTTGGTGGTGTGGTGTGACAAGAAGAGCTAGTCCTCGCACAGAACTGTCTTTCTTTCCTCTTCCCCTCGGCTACAGAGCACATCACCACAGTCGAACAGGAAGGCCAGTGTTCAGGGTCACACACTGCCCAGTGGAATTCCCCCTGAACCACAGGGAGCTCACACAGGCAAAACACGGCTCGGTTTGACCCGCTTCAGCCACCGTAGTGTCAGGAAAACAAAGAGCGAGCCCTGTCCACGCTGGTTTTACCCCAGCTGTCTTAGCTGCCCTTACAACTGTATAGCTGTGATGAGTCATTATGTGGATGCAGGTCAGGAAACGCGCCAAGAACTGACAACAACAGTGATGTGACTGATTGCAACAACACTGATGTTTAGGGCTACAGGGTGTCCTTGGTGAGACATTGTTACAGTATATAACATTAGAATGGTAGAACACAAAGGGAAAGGTTTTTCTAATCAAACGTTCCACTTTCTCCACAGCTATCAAGTGCAGAGATACACAACCATAAGCTTTATAGATGTTGTTTTGCTCCAAGGACAGAACTGTTATCAGATAGGCATCTTAAGTGTTTCTACTCAGGGATGCTTGACATGAAAGAGAGGAGGATCTATCCCAGAAAACATCTGGCTGTTCCCTGTTGAATGACTTCACATTGCGGGTGACATCACATGGGATAGTCCCGAGAGTTCTGTCCAATGATTGCAGTGTGCTTGGGTAATCGAGGTCCCACCCTGTTGGCCGTAACATGCTAGAAACCCTGGACTGGCCTCCATCTCTCAGCCTCAGGGAGCAGCAACCAGCATCTGACCAGAACAGAAGAGAACATGACTAAGCTGAATGAAGGACAAGACAGCTGTATGTAGCTCGCATGCAGTCAGAAAAAAGTATCATCGTTACTTGGTTGGCAGTTGAACTGGTCCAACTATTCTCACATAATCAATCAATTCAGCGTCAGAGTCTGGCTGACTCACTTGTGTTCCCCTTCCACGCTCAAAAGCAACAGTTCGTTTTTCTCCTGTTTACAACGCTGGAATACACTAAGCGAGGTGATATAACACAAGAGTCCCACAACAGCAGTGTTTGACTCACTGTAGGTCCATTACCATAGATGGCAGAGGGGAGTGAGAGATCTGCGCCTATCGATTGCCCCAGCTGGACTGTCAATACTCCCCTTCGAATTCTGACACAGCAAACTAATGGTCTCCCGGGCTGGTGGCAACCAGACGAACGCCCACGCACCATCCCACCACCTCTGGGTGTAATGGACAAAAAAAAGGCCCCATCAATACATCAATACACGACGACCTGCATTTACCTGCTGCCTCAGCCATTTCACCAATCAGCACCGCATTGAGAGGGTGCATTAACAACGGCGCTGCTCACTCAGCCTGTGATTTTTCATCTGTCCGCCCCTGTTCTGCAAATCATAGTTTATGTGTTAGTCATAACAAGTACAGTCACGATGAAAGGAGAAGGTGTTGAGCTCAGAGACGGCCATGCTGGATTCATTTGACCCCCTTATACACACTTTAGGTGAGCTCTTGCAACATGTATACACACATGTACCCATTCTTTCTCGCCTGGTTTAACAAGACAGATTTTTGTAGCTGTCCATCCGACAGGCCGCCTGTAGTCCACCCTCATGGTCATTTAACAGCAGGGTAATGGTGTGAGCAGTACTGGTTGACTGCTCTTCAGCTGTAGTCGCCCTGGAGGCTTATGTTGTGGGGAGAGGGGGCTAACCCTTCCTGATCACACGGGGAAAAGCCACTTTGCCTGGGGAGAGGGGAAAGGACGTGGGGAGGGGGCATGTTGGTGGAGGACTGAGGTGACAAAAGAGCTTTTGTGGATGTAAGTTTACGGCATTAACCCCTTTCTCTCCCTGCCTCACATGAATAACAAGAAACCACTGTGACAAGTGAGCGATAGCCCCGGGCAGTGTGTTTGATTATGTGTTGTGTGCGTGTCAGGGGTTGTCCAGGACGTTTGGCCTCGGGTGTCTTGTGACAGAGTTGACATTCTGGAGAAATGAGAGAGCGGTCAGCTGTTGTCAAAATGCCACAAAGAGGAGGATTTTGTACAAAAAGGAAGAGCTCTCGCTGCACTTTTGCGTGTTAGTGTCAGAATTAGTGAAGCCACAGTAGGTTGTCAGCATGGATCTCGGCCGGGGCTTCACTGAGGTGTGCTGACCTGCTGATTGCTATAAATGGGGGACTTGCAACGGTTGTATAATTAGATGTAACCAATAAACAAAAAGGCACTTCTAGGTTATTTCTGCACTTCCACCTGTCCATGAATGTGTGTACAAGCGTGTGCAAATGTGTGTGTGTTGCCCTACGGCCTGTCCCTTCACTGAGACGTCTGTCAGGCAGAGACACAGCGTCAACGCCTGACCTTTACTGAGGCGCAGGCGACCAGAGAATGCCCACACACCAGCGTACAGTAAATGCTGCCTGTTGACCTCACTCCTTTACTTTCTGCCTCTCTTTCCTCCTGTCACTTGCTTGTTGTCGCTTACCGTCATTTTATTATTCACTCGATTTTCCTCTCTGAACAGCTACCCTCGTTTCAACCTTTTCTGTCTCCTTCTCCCGGCCTCCACCTCTCCTGTGTTCTCTCCATCTTTCTTTCTCTCTGACATTGTGTGACACTCCCTCCCTGGGGCAGTCATCAGTTCAGATGAGCATTGTATGTGACAGGCCAGCTTTGTCTTTTTAAGCCATTAGCAGTTCCTCTCCTCCCACCTTGCCATCATTCCCCTCTGTTTACCTTTTCTGCTCTCTTTTGTGTTTGTGTGCACATCTCTCGCCGCCGACTGGCAATCTTTGCATTAATCTACATAACAAACACAGTCTCAACTCGAGTGAAGAATTGACAAGAGTAAATATGTGACAGCGCTGATGACGGTGATGTTCAGTCTCCTTAATGAACTGAGGGGCTGGGTTGAATTTATTGATGCCAGTGATAATTCTGTGCAGTGAGGTGTATTTACAGGTAAGATTTAATGAGGTTTTCCATTTGGAGAATTGTTTTGGCAGTGTACCTCCCTCTGTCCTCATAGGCTAGAGTAATTCTCCCAACTCTGCACTCCCCCACAGTAAACTGTCAAGCCTAATACAGGCAGGAATGTCCAGTCACCTGCTCCTAAAATGCAACGGCCCTGTGCTACACTAACCTAATATAGACCTGCACGACACAAGCAGGTTGGATAACACTGTTGTTGCTCATTGCATATATTTAAACACACACCTCAATGCGTCCCGGGTCAGCTGTTAGGCCTGGTAGCATCTAGCGTGTTAGCCGTCTGACCTGCACGTATGTATGACAGAGCTCAGATCAAGATGTGAAATTGCGTTCTGTTGTCTGACAACACACAACAGGCTCAGCAGTTTGGCCTGCCACTTGTTGACGACAAATGATTATCACACCTCTGGATACATTTGCTCATTGCCCAGCCTTAATGCATGAGTGGATGGTTTTCACACGTGTGGGCTCAAACAGTAGCTGCTGACCCAGTCACTTTGCTGTCATTAGTGCTGAAGTGGTTGGAGTAAAAGGAAACAAGCTATGTAATGAAGTTTGATGCTACTGATGTAACTGACTACATTTAAATAGGCTGAATACCTTTAGGCAGTTGCTCTAATAATACCCTCACAGAGCCTCCACTCAAAATGTCAACGCTAGACACAAACTGGCAAAATCAAAGGGGAAGAAGACCATTATACCACTGCGCAGCTTTCAAATCCTATCAGTGTGTAACTGCAGCCTGAATGGAGTCTGACAGCAGAGGTGACAGGGACATTTCATTTTGCCTGTGACACCCCAATGAGGTTTGACGGAGGCTGACGCAACATTAGCCAGGTTTGTGTTTGTTGCCTGCCTGGTATTACAGAGGTTTTGCACTTAACTTGACACAGCCGCTAACAGAAGAGAAACAACTGTTTACCCAGGTGTGCGCTGATAGTTTCCTGGTGCTAGCTAAATATTTGCATTGCTGTTTTGGTGTTGTTTCTGTGAGGTGATTTCCAGTGCAGTCATCAGTGAATAAAATCGAGCTAAATATGCGGTCGAGCTCAGGTAGCGTAGTTTGTTGTTACTTGGCATATAGCCTGATGGCTGGGAGCACTGACTGAGACAAAGGAGGAAATCAGTGACAGATCAAGTGTAAAAAACATTTAAATAGGAGCAGAGAGGTTAAAAAGAGAGCAGAAGTAAGGTAGTTGTCGGAAGCGTGACTGCAGGTTTTCTGGGCTTACCAGAATCTACAGCAGATGTTTCCTCTCTTCATCTCTCTTTTTTCCTCCCCCATGCTCACCCACCTCTTATCCACCTTCTACATCACTGCTTTTTCAGTCACCTGTCTACAGTGTGTGTAGCTGGACTGCTTGACTGGGTGGACATTCTCTCACCACAGACCTGCTGAGTGTTGGAGAACTGCAGCAGGCCATGGATGGGGGGGCGGGGGGGGGGGTATTGAGATATTGTAAGTGGGTAGCACAGAGTTTAGGTGTGTGGATGTGTTTGTGGGAGTTGTTAGGTTGGCATCCGTTTTTTGGACTTTTTGTGTTTGGTGAATTTGGACATTGGCTAATAGCTCAACATGGCCTTCTCTGAAGGATATGCAGCCAAGTGGTCATGCGACCATCGAGAATGATTGAAAGCCCTCTACATGCCAAGCATGCCTTTAAACGGCTTAACGTACAGAACACACACACACACTCTCTTTACTCTCACTTAGGTGTACCACTGTTATTACCGTGGATGGGGCTGTCTCACCTCCAACATAAACATAGGTTGGGAGACAAGTGTAAACTTGGTGGCCGGGGCATTGCTGTGGATTGTGTGTGTGTGTGAGAGAGCGTGTGTGGTGTGATCGCACCCTCGGGTCCATAGCAGCCCACCTGGCCTTATTTAGAAGAGCTGAGAGGAGCCAGAAGCAACTCTCAGAGGACGCCCAGTGTAACAGAATGTGTGGCTCATCACCGTGCTCATTAGCCCCAGAGACAAATACCATAGCCTGTGACTTACCCTCAGTCTGTTATGTGGCTGTCATTTAGGTACTATTAGGACTAACCCTGAGTAATAAAGGCACGTGGAAAGCAATATTAGGCAAGCTTTAATAATTTTCTTTTTTGAAAAGCATTGCACACTCTCTGCGGCGCAGTTAAGTCCTTTTCGCTTTTCCTAACACTCATTAACACCCACTGACTTCCTTTACACTTCGAAGTGTCATCATGCAGATTAAGAGAACAATAGCTTCCATTAGCATTAGTGTTATCATGGAAAGTGCTCATCAGATGGGAGATGAGTGACCCGCAGAGGCCCATTAGCTCACATGCTAAAACCTTGATCAGCGTCATTAGGAAGTCAAGAGCCCATTGTCTTCTAGTTCACATTTCAAACGATTCCTATAATCTACAGGTTGCTGAAGTGCTTTGACTTTGATGGGATAATCTTAACATATTATCACCGTTAGCCATGTATTGTATTGTTATTTGCCTAGTTGAATTTTTTTACCTGAGTCTATCAATGGAACGTTTGACATCTAAAGTAGCTGCGGCACAAGTAAATACAGAAGTGCATGAAGAGTGACTAATTCTCAGGATGGTTTGGCCTATTTTTGCCTCAAGTCCATACTAATAGTTCTGCTTTTTGCCGCCCCAGCCTTACTTAGAATAGTGAGCAAGAGTCATTTGATGTTGTTTGGGGAGTTTTTGGTGCTGAATGTTGTGCTGCGTGTCTATGGAGAAATGGTTCAGGATATGATTGGTCCTTGATGTGACTGGCCTCCTCTGGTACGGTTGGCAGACATGTGTGGTGGGGAGACTTGGCATTAGCTGCAAGGCAAGGCTAAACTTGCTGGGAAACAGTCTCTTAGGACCCCTAGTGCCCTGTACAGCTAATTGACTGTGTAAAGGGATACTGTTATGTGTCTACAGTTATATCTCTCAACTACGGGAACCAAACAGCCTTTGCCTGACCTAAACGGCCAAGAAAGTATGAGGCAGCCTGCGAACAAGCTAACCATGAAAAATCCCCAATTCTTTTGTTTTGTTATCGGCACTTGAGTTGACCTTCCTGACTCTGTGGGAGGAAGGCTGTTGTTTTAACAAAACCAGCAGCGTTTACCTCAGCGCTGAATGAGGCGCCTCACCTTGAGACAGCATACTTGAGGTTTTGAATGGCACGGCTTTGTTTTACTTTGGTTTGAGCTGGGTTTTTTTGTAGTGGTTGGCTTCCCTGAGAAAATGGCATTGCAGAGCCGCAAGGGCAGACTCTGTGACGGCAGGGTCTGCTCTCTTTGAGGATGCCTGTGGTAGTTCCACTGCTGCCTGACTGGCCCTGAGCTCCAAATTAGATAAGTGGCGTACCTCAATGAGGGAGCCTGTACCGAGGCTAAATATAGGGACAGAAGAGAGGTAGAGGGCCAGACAAATAGTTGCTGCTGTTCATGATGAGTCAATCTGTCTAATCACAAGCAGAACAACAGCGGACCTCAGAATATGTGTCAGTCAGTTGACTGAAATTTGTAGCAGGGAGAGAGCAACCCTTTGATCTGTCTCTTTAAGAGCCAAACTCAGAGAAAAGTGTTTTGGTTGGACATTCCAGACATAACTCCTACACATTCTGGTATGGGGCTGTCGGCCTGCACATACGACATATGGGTTTGGGGGTCTTTACAGATGTATAGGTAATGAATCAAGATGAAAGCTGCTTCAGACAGTAATGTGTTTGTTCACAGGCTGTATATGTTTCTCTGCGTCCTCATCTAAAGCTCAGCTAATAAGCCAATCACTCACACCTTGAGGGCCTCAAAGCACAGAGATAGCTCACTCCCACAGAGGTTGAGATATCGCCATTCCTCTCTCACACACCTCAGTTTGCAAAAGCTCAAATCAAACTATCTGCTGTAGTACAAGTATGACTCTAGACTGTATGACAGTGATTTAAAGAACCTGAAAAGTGTGCTGTTCATTGACCAGCCAGGATCAGATATCATGACCCTAAAATAAGTGCCAGCAGGTTTGCTCAATTACAGGACAGAATCTGCTAAATGAACCCGTGTCACTGGGCACGCTGAGCTTCATGTACTGTGCTGACAGATCAGTGACGACTCATCTGCCAAGGTGATAGCCTCCGATGAGATAACGTTGGGCCTGTTTTGGGAGTAACCCACCCAGTCACCCATTCCTTTGTCAGTAATTGATACAGCCTGGCAGGTGTCATAACAACACAGCTTTCTCTCCAGCAGGCATATTTAAGTGAGGCTGACATGGACTGTCTGGCACTGTCCTTCAATAGACTCTGGGAACTTTGCAAGGGGGAAAGAAGGTGACGAGTGATGGTGAGGGGGAAGAAACTCATGCGTATTTGGCTTCAGTCATCTGCTGAGGTGTTACTGGGGAATTCCGGCCATCGACAGCTACAGCACATATCTTTTGCATGTTTCAAAGATGTGTAGGTGAAGAGTTAATAACACAGTGAGAGGCTTTCATTCCACATCAGCTTGTCTGCTAGCATCAATAACAGTTGGACTTGGGACCATGATGCATTAGGTTTTTTCTGGTAAAGGCCTGACTTATCATGTCATGCAGATACATGTAATCAAGGCATGTTATGTCGAGGCTATGTTGAGCTTGGATTGCTTGTGTCCTATTACCCAGAGCCATAGAATGTTTCTGTGTGGGTGGGTATAGTAAAGGTGTGATCTACGTAGCCAAGGGTTACAGACTAACTTAAAGCCAAAGCCATAGTCACAGGCTATTATTTTCTCAGGTGTTCAACGCACCGCAACCTATGGAGGAAAGTAAACTTTCAGAAGTAAGCTCTTCACCTCCTCCACCTACCAATGCTTTCTCTCTCAGCTGCGTAGGAGTCTTCCTCCTGTTGTGTGCTAGCATGCTAGCGCTAATGAGGCCAGCTGTCCAAACGCTCAGCCGGTCAGCCAGAAGGGACTGCAGCCTTTGTTGATGCTAGGTGTTACATCTCCTGTTGGAACACACATTTTTGTTTCAACACCGCCAACCATTTGGCACAGGAAGACCGTCTCTGTTCACCCCCCACACCACCATCACCACCAATCCTTTACTCTTTCTCTCACCAACCTTTGCTGTACTTCGCAGCTCCAACTTTTATTGTCCTGCTGGCCGTTGCCTTCTCCCATCTGCACACACACAGCACATTGATTTTCTCTCTACAGCTTTATATTTGATCATTTTCTCTTGACACTGCTGGCGGAGAGTGTTGCCTTTGTAATCGCTGACCTCAGCTCCACACCTGAGTGGCTATGGCCCTAAACAGCCTCTCAGACTCGTCCTAAAGCACCTTCTGTTTCAGAATGAAGTGTTGCACCCTGTTTGGGCTGCTGAATGGACAATACATCACCTGGCAGAGTCGCTCTGACAGAAAAGAGAGGTAGGAATGAAGGAAGGGAGGTGATGTAAGGCAGACAACAGAGAGAGGAACACGTTTATACAGCCTACATAAATCCAATTAATAATCAGTTGATTTGAATGGGATCCCAGCTTTATGGCTCCCAATTGTTCTATTGGCTTGCCTGTTTTGAACCTTAAATAGTCTATAGCACCGAGCCTGGATAGCGACCTGTGTACAAGGGATGTGTGTCGCCCCTAACTGAGCTGAATGTACCTCTTGAGAAGTACAATATAGAAGCGGTCAAGTCATGATAAAGAAAAAAAAAAGCTAATATAGTGTAGTGAGGAACAGTGTGAAGAGAGGAAAGAGGTTGAGAATGAAATAGCTCTCCTGATGAACCCCGATAGGATTTCGCAGCTGCGGCACAGCAGTGTTGACCCTGCGAACAACTCGCCAAATAACAGTGCTTCTCCCTCCTCCTCCACCACCTTTCATCCATCCGCCCCCACACCTCCTTCCTCCCGCCTCCCCCTCAGCCTGAACCCTGCACGTCTCTATGAGTTTGTGTGAATACCAACTGGTTGTAATGACCTGCACAATGCAGAGAGAAAGGGAGAGACCTCACCAAAACAATTCTCATTGATTGAAACAGACAAAAAACATAAGCAGCCACTTCAGAAAGAGGTGGGCGAGTGGGGTGGGGGTGAGTGAAGATGGAGAGGAAAAAAATGTTCAGGTGCTTTGTACTGGCAGTGCATATTCAGAGAGTGAATGCAGGTGGTGTGTGTACGTGCATGCACTGTGCACAGTGTGTATGATGTGAGATAAAGTAGCTGGAGAGGGAGTTTCAGTGCTGCAGCGCAGGCCCTCTGCTGACTGGGCTGCTCTCACTGGAGAATTGATTTGGCCTCCGAGAGGATCTGTAGCTCTCTCAGTGGAACAGAGGGATGGAGGGGGGGGGTGGGGGGGGTGGAAGGAGAGTGGGTGGAAGTAACACAGGTGGAATTGAGAGATGGAGGAACTGGTTGGAAATGAAAAGAAGACACAGGAACACACACACTCATGCACTTACACACATCTGAAGCAGACAGTCGGTCAGGAAAATTTACTCCCCGTAATAACCCTCTCTGTAGGCTGGCTGTCTCTGTGTCTCCTGGCTCCTTCAGCCCATAACACAACCGACCAGGTCACACCGACTCCCACACAGCACACACACCACTTCAGCCTGCAATCTAATGATCTCACACACTGGGACTGAATGTGTGTCTGCAAGTGTCTTAGTGTGAATTTTCTCTGTTTCTCTGGAGTCTGTTGTTCCAGAGTTTGTTTTCACTGTGGATTCATATATTTCTCCGAATTTCATTTGCATATACTTTTACTACACGGAGGCATCAAAATCTTCAGTTGCAGTGTTTTAATAGCCCTCAGTTCACTGTTGTTAGTGCCCTACCTGTTTTATTCTCTCCTGCCTTAACAGCTCATTTTCCCCACAGGGATCGTTTAAAGTTTCAACTCATCCACTGAAGTTAGGCCATGGTCTATTTAATTGGTGTTTCCAGCTCCCTAACCCCATCTCCTTCACCCATTCGCTTTAATAGTTTTGACATTTAAATGACATAGTACATATACTTAACCTGTCCAACTCATGGCCTTTCACATTCAGTGCTCATAATGAAGAAGCACATACAGTACACCTCCCATTATCTTTATCAAGGAGAAAAATACTTAATATGTGTAACCCATTCACTCTCCTTTAAAGACTCTTTTGAAAAATAGACACAATCTGATCAGCCATTCTAACCTCTGTCCCCAATGTCTCCTTGTGCAGTGACTAACTACAGTAATGTGGTGGAGGCTGGCTCAGACTCAGATGACGAGGACAAGCTGCACATCGTGGAGGAGGAAGGCAGCCTGGCAGACGGGGCCGACTGCGACAGCACCCTGCCAGACGACGAGCACCCCAGAGAGCGCTGCTGGGACGGAGGTGAGACCAGGCGCACACTCATAGTGCACGTTATTACACACATCCGTACTGAATCATGCAAATACACACCTCACATTCCTTCCCACCATTTCCGCAATGTTCTGTGACTTCTGTTCCACTTTTCTGCGTTGCATAAAAGTTCAGCACAAGTGCTCATTTAATCTTATTTTCTGCTTTAAAATCTTTTCCTAGAATATGAAAAAATACGCCAGTGGGGGAAAAGAGCGCTTGATTCACCAATTGCCAGAACTGTCTTTAGACATTTGCCAGTTTATTAAGGCAAGGCAAAGTAAGGTCTTTCATGCCACTAGTATCATCCAAATTACACTGGCAAATGAAGCACTTAATTTCAAGTATGAGAACAAATGACTTCTTAAGATGTATATTTTTATAGCAAGTGTCTCCTTTCACTGTCAGTCCTGCCATGGTTAGGCTGGAAAAGTGTCTTTGATATTTATTCCTATCTGCTCAGGATAAGAGCATTACTTCCTAATGCTTTTTACACATACAATGCCAATGTGTCTTCATGCTTTGTTACGACATCAGTCATTTGACTGCTGCTGTCTCATTTTGACCTCAGCTGACGCGATGCGGGCTAAGTTAAGAAATGTCTCGCTGACATCTGTGCACAGTTAAGTACCAGGCTTTGTCTCATTGTGAAACACGGAGTGTAAGGAAACAGGTACTACACGTGGTGGCTTTCCAACTAAGGCAGGAAGCACGATATTAAACAAAGACAATGCCAACAGAGGGAGAGACCTTCAAGCACAGAAAATAACCTCACAGCCAGAGAGCCAGTGGAGAGCTTTATGGCACTGGTGGGCATTGGAGGGGCCGCTGTGAACTTCTTTTTACCTCGAACCGCGTGGAAGTGACATCAGAGGCAGCCCACTGCCACAGGAAGGGCTGACGTCACACACCCCCCCCCCTCCAAAACAATTGCAGGTGCTGAAGGATGTTGGTGTTCCAACCTGGGCCCAAGGCCTCTGTGTTGCTCCCCTGACCTCATGCTGCATGCGCATATAAATCTGTGTGTCTGACAATGTTAGTTTTCAGCCCCATGCCAAATACAGTATGTACAACACTGTGACAAGCCCATATGAAATGTAATTAGATATTCAGCCACAAGAATATTTATTTTAGGGTGTTGCTCCTAGCAGCTTTTGGCTGGATGTTTCATGGGTGAGAGATGTGTGAGAGTGAGGTGGACTTTGATTTAGCAAGAGGTCAAGTGAGCACAAGCGAAAATGTCCAGCGACCTATCACTTTCAGTTTAGGGAGGGATTTTTAGAAATTCCTCTCCAGTGAGTTGACTTCAGTTTCGACTCAGCCAGTTTCAGTTGCGGGGTTTCAGTTTGCACGTACATGTGCATACTTAAAACACAGACCTGTGCGCAGTGTGGCCACCTATTCCCCAGACTATGCTGTCATTTTCATCACTGCTCTCCAGCTGTACCTCCTCGCATAAAGGGAAAGTTGGAGGAAGAATAATGTCATTGGTTTTGGCCAGGCCTCGCGAACATTAAACACTTCAAAAGCATGAGTTACACTGAAACAGCTCAGCGAGCTGGCTGCGCTCCACAGTTATGCCTGATCAGGCAAATTTTCTTTTGCCTTCACTCATGTGTGCACACACACACACACACACACACACACACACACACACACACACACACACACACACCTCTCTCTCTTTCTTGCTCTCTTACTGTCTCTCGCCCTCATCTCATACATCATACATACTTTGCTGTCACTCTGGATCGGACTGATGAAACACGGAGAAAGCCACAGTTCTTTAAACAAACACACTTCTCTCGTCTCTCATTCCTTCATCCCTCCCTCTGTTGGTTCCACCCCTAAGAACAGGTGGTGCAGCCTTGAAAAGTGACCACCACCCACTAATCTTCTTCTCAGCGTAGTCCAGTTTTCTTCAAATTAAAACCTTGACACCCCTTCTCCTGAGACTGCCGTGCTCCAAAACCAAAGGGCGGTTTTTCACTGCTTTGCCATCTCTCCTCTCCTTTTCTTTTTTTGTGCGCTCGCTCCCTCTCACTGTTTCTCTTGTTCTGAATCATTCCTCTTGATTATATGGTATCACGGGCCCCCTGCTCGCTGTCATTACTCATTCACTGCTAAATGATTATGTGGTGGTGGAAAAGCCTGGTGTTGGTGCAGTAAACTGCAGCCTGCTCCCCTCTAAGAACAGGCTGGCTAACTCCAGGGGAGGAAAAGGCAGTGAGTGTTGACCTGGGAGGGCTTCTCCTTTATATTTGATGAGTTGAGGAGCGTGATTACATCTCAGAGAATGGGCAGGGTGGAGCTGGAGGGCTTTGATATCATGAGGCTGCAGTGGCACTTAATGAGAGTGAACGGCTGCATGGAAATATAGCATAAGGCCACTAGAAGATGAGCTGGTTGTTTGTTGAGTGTGTTTGATGGGCACTTGTGCTGCACTGTATTATTCCAACCAGCAGTAAAGTTGCAAGGCTCTCACACACAATGACTGTTTCTTCACTGTTGGCCTGTGATGGCAGTGATGATATTTGACGTTCCTTATAATTGCTCTCGAATCCATTTCGTTCGTTTTGGCAGCAGAGACTCTGTGGACACACAGGAACACATACATTCCTGCGCGCCTTATGTCACGATGTGATGTTAAAACCGAGCCACCCCTCTGGACAGGAAAGGAAGAATCTCCAGAGAGCTGGGAAGATTGTCCAGTGGAGACACACAGCACAAATGCTTGATAGCACTAAGCCAAGGATAAGCAAATCATCCTCAACTTGGAAATATCTCACATCTCTCCTCTGACTTACCTTCTGTTGATGGGAGATAAGGCATAACATCGTAACTAATGATTGTGGAATATTTGAGCTGTTTGTGCGAATCCTTATCGCTGACATGTCTCTCCCATCCAAGATAGAATCTACAAACGGGTCTGGATGCACGACCACAGGAAGCAGTGGGGACAAAGGTTGGCCAGGGCAGGAAATGCATCATGGGATACTGTTGTATCATGTTGCAGAGATGTAGGCAGAGAGGGATGAGAACGAAACGAGGGAAAGAGGAGTGGAGAGAGTGGGTGGTCTGGTGATTTTGTTCTAAGATGTACCAAAGTTAGGTTACGCTGTAAAATAAATAAAGAACAAGCTACTTTTTTTAGATCCGAACTGCAACAGAATGTCCTGCCACAACCTCACGGGGGCTTCGTTCTGGGGCTTTTGAACTGATTTTCCACTTGTGCAGTGGTGCATTCACATCCCTGCGTCAGCACATAAATGGCCTGTGTGATGTTTCATGTCAGGGGAGCAGCCTGATAACACGGGGCCGCCTCAGCGAGGCTGTGAACCCTTCTGGCCTCGCTCTGTACTTAACAAAGAGCCGAGAGAGGCAAACAGACGCACGCACACGCACTCACACACAAGGAGGGAAAACAACAGCTTGTCATACCTTTGCACCGCAGACCCCCAACCGGGACTGTACTTCACACACATGCTCAACATTTAGTAGCCTAGAGGTGTGTTTGGGTGTTTGGATGCTGCCTTTGAGCAGGGGATGGAAGCACAGTCAGATCAGCACTTTCCCACATGTTTTACAAGTTTTTAAAGCATGAAATGTATAAGACAATTAATTGGAAACATGTAGATGAGTATGGAAAAGCACTTATGTGCTTTCTTCTCCAATACAACTCTCATATCTGTCTGTTAAATGTAAGGTGAGGAAACAGGGGGAAGCAGCGAGCTGGTAGGGGTCTTTTTTACCCTTACAGAGCCTGGCTAGTTGTTTCCCCTTGTTACACTAAGCTAAGCAAACCAGCTGTTTGCTTTAGCTTCATATTAAGTATACAGATGTGAGGGTGGTATTGATTTTCTCAACTCTTGAAAAGGAAGTGAATAAGCTGTTCATCTATGATCCTAAGGAAATGTGGCAAACATCTCAAGGGGGGGTGTTGCTGCGGTTGAGGTCATGGGAGAAAAGCTGTGTGATATGTGGGGGTTAGCAGCCCCTAATGTGTTCCTGACCCACCGCTGTATGATGAGAATTCCACAATTCAGCGTTCTCAGCACCTGCTGCTGGCTTCTGCTTTACACACATGCACAAGTTCACCAGCACACAGCCTCTCTCTCTCCGTATTATCTCTCACTGGTCTTTTACAGAGTGGGAGGTTCCTTCAAACGGTCTTCAATAACCATAGCAACAAATGACTGCACTCATATTGTTTCATGGCTTTTTGAGGTGCACCAGAGGAAACCAGAGCCGGGCTGTATCTAAGAGTACTGGTATTCAGTGTGCGTCGGTGAGTCATGGAGCGCTACACCTGTTCCCATCTCCGAGGAGAACACAGCTGGGCTCGTCTTTCAGCACACACACAATTCACAAAACACAATCCTCAAATCTCTTAAGCAGGGGGAGTTCTTAAATCAAGCTGTAAAACATCTGCCCAGTAAACACAAGCACAGTATCCACAGTAGCCTAACTTTGCTTTTAGCTGATAGCTCACCCTTGTAATTATTCCTTGTAATGATACACACAGGCACACTAACATATCCATTGAGGAATAATGCTCAGTTTAATCGCCGACACACTATACTTGGTTCCGGTATCCACTTCAGGAAGCTCTGGGAGAGCAGAGACGGAAACAGGGAAGGAAGCTTTCGTGCATCCTAAACTCCATCCTCAGGTTACACTTCCTATAAGCCACAGCTTGGTAATTAGTGCTCGTTAGACCAGCTAGCCGGGCTCATGTGATGTGGAGTTAAAAATGCGCTCGGCTCCCACATGCAGGCTCTCGTTTGCTGGGATATTAAACACAGTCTGAAGGCCAAGCCTCTCCAGAGAGCAGAGAGCAGAGCGTGGTGTGTGTGTGTGTGTGTGCAAGCATGTGTGCATGCATCCGTTCCTGCGTGATATCTATCTGCCGCAATACACCAGAACAAGATTCATCACCTAATTACTAGTCCCAGTCTCAACAAGTACCTTACCTAACATTGTGAATAGAGGCTTACCATTCAGTTCTTACAAAGAGCTTGATGCTCATACCGTAGCCTGTGGCCTTTGATGCTAATTAGTTTTCTCATCCTATTGTGAACAACAGTATTCAGGGTGTTTGTGTTTTTTTCATAGCGCCGTATGGATCATTCCAGGCTGGTGAACTTGTCACGATCAAGGGCTTGGACTGTCAGATCCGGTTCAGCCATAGTGACACTGCTACATTATTGGTTTATCGCATTTCATACACAAAGGTTAAGGTTTCAGATGTACAGTCTGCATTGATAGGAAAACAAGCAAGCCTCGAAGTAACGAGGTAATCGATAATTTCTTTTGACTCTAATCAGTGTGTGTTTGTCGCTTCACAGTGAAGGAGGATTGTGTGTCAGACGGCGAGGATGACATGAGCACAGACGCCCTAGTGGAGGAGATGCTCCAGCAAGGAGACACGGCCGTCATCTACCCAGAGGCCCCAGAGGACGAGCCTCAGCGTCAGGGCACCCCTGATGCCAGCGTCCATGATGAGAACGGTACGGCGCATCACCACTAGGCATTCACAGCCCATTCATGTCACACAAAAAAAATAAATAAATAAATAAAAACTCTCTTATTAAGATCATTTCTGTGCGTAAATCCCTTCCCAGTAAAATGATTATGTGCTTTGTGTATTCATTGCTTTGAGTGGCATTCATATCTTTATTAGTAGCACACACAAGCAAAGTGTAGTGTCCCTAAATCACACACGCACTGAAACACACACCACTATTTCCATCCAAGAGCTCACAGTCACTGAGCTCGCACACTATTACTGCACCTACCCAGTAATTACTCGCCCCCTGGGGACGGCTCTACCTGCTCCCTGTCTCACCTCAGGTGTTAACTCCACCCCATTAACGCCACTCTCCGACATCATTACACACACTGCTATTTGTTAAGTGCAGCACACTGGGGCCTTTATTGCTCCCGGGCTTTTGGCTTTTACCTGCTACCACGGAGGGGAAAAAAGAGAGGAGGGAGGGGAGGAAGAGAAACGGCAACACCTGAGTAAATTTGTCACGTATGTACGAGCTCTGACTCACAGTTACCTGGGCGATAATGTGTGTGTGCATTCCCATCCCAAGGCCCTCACCTGTCCCGCAGGGGAACTTAATACATCACCTGTTAACGAAGTAATGCTTTACCTGTGTGGGAGCTGGGCAATTGAGACCCTCTGTTAACCAGTTTGGATCTCGGCAGGCGGCTTTTGTTTACCGAGCGCACTTTTCCTTACATGTGTGGGTGTTTTTGAAAGGCTTCGAAAGCACAATAGGCAATCAAATGATGGAATTTCAAGCGCGTGAAAGCTGTAATCGCTGGGCTTTGTGTCAGCAAGAAGCACAAAAGCAAAAATAAAACCGAGTCGTGCCTTGGCAACACAGCGAGCTATTTTCATAATGACAGGAAGGCATTACGGTGGTTCGCGAATCAGCTTTTATCCATTTGGTTACCTGGGTGCTGTTTACCTGTGGGGGAGGATCTCTCAGACATTGGTGAGATAGCAGGGGAGTGTTACTGTGGCAGGCCTTGTGCAACATCAAAGAGCCCTCTCTGTGAACCATGTGTTTAACCCCCCCCCTTCACTCTAACATATGTCATTACAACTCTCCTTGTGTGTTTTTTTCACCCAGGAACTCCTGATTCGTTCTCTCAGCTGCTCACCTGCCCGTACTGCGCACGTGGCTACAAGCGTTACAGCTCTCTAAAGGAGCACATTAAGTACCGGCACGAGAAGACCGAAGAGAGCTTCAGCTGCCCGGAGTGCAGCTACAGCTTTGCATACCGCGCTCAACTGGAGAGGCATATGACAGTCCACAAGGGCGGACGGGATCAGGTAAGAACTGACTGACGAACTAGTCAGGACTGGACACTGACAAAACATTCTGCTGAGAGAGTAAAATCTCCCATTCCACTATCTTCTAATGTTCAAGACTTTCAATTATTTTTTTCTTTCTTCTGTCTTTTTTTTTATTTTTTTATCCTCTTAGTGCTATAAGTTGTAAGTAAAAATCCAGTTTTAACAAACTTCCCTTTATTGGATTCAAATGTTTAATGCAGCCAGCTGATTTGTGAATCCTTGAATTCTCTTTGAAGAGCATACCACTGCTCTGGTATTATAATGAATAAGTATACTCATTAACATGAACAATTTGCAATATTGAAACCTTGTAGGTAAAAACTAAGTCTAAAATCACAATTGTGCATATTTTTAAAAACGATTTCTTTATTTATATTCTCTGCTTCAGTGTAATATTCTAATATTGGCATGCATCAGTCTACATTTTCTTCAGTGTGACTGGATTAATCATAATTGGTTTCAGTAGCATACTACCTCTGTAGTGCTGTAGTAATTCTTAATTATGCAGACATAGAAGGTTAGCCCTGTTTCTTCAGCTGCTCGCTTCCAAACATGATAAATAAACATGAGCTTTTGCCCCCGATTGATTAATGACATTGTGACATGAATTAGTAGCAGTTCAAAGGTTGTGTTTTCATTGTGTATCTCACTCCATGTCCCCTCTCCCCTCATCTGACAGAGACACATCACACAGTCGGGAGGCAATCGTAAATTCAAGTGCACTGAATGTGGCAAAGCATTTAAATACAAGCATCATCTGAAGGAGCACCTACGCATCCACAGCGGTGAGTGGACAACCCCTGTCACCATGGCAGCGCTGTGTGTGTGTGTGCGTGCGCGTGAGACGCTGTAGTGTGTACATCATTGCCGTGATTATCTGCTGGCCACAGATGTTTCAGTGTCCACTGAACTACTATTTATGTTTTATTTATGTTTGAGCCAATTGCCTGTATTTAGATATCCTTCATCGTGTTTCAGTCTATTGTGTGCTCTTCCTTAATGTGCTATAATTGTGTTTCTTTTGGCATTATGGGACAGCAATTAGAGAAGGGCATTTCCCAATGGTGCCATTACATCAGCGTTTAAGCATCATTGAAATGCATTAGAGCTTTTTCCTGCCATACTGCTCATAGCCTAGCATGCTCATTTAGCTTGATTCACTAATGGAAATCTGTCCCCCCCCCACCCCACCCTCCTTTCTATCTGTCTCTCTGTCATACATGTTGTGGTTTTATTCAGGAGAGAAACCTTATGAGTGCTCCAACTGCAAGAAGCGGTTCTCCCACTCAGGCTCATACAGCTCCCACATCAGCAGTAAGAAATGCATCAGCGTCATCTCAGTTAACGGCAGACCACGCTTAGGGAACGCCAAAAGCCAGACCCAGGGTCCATCACCGGTGCTGCCCACGTCGCCCTCAGTCCTCCGCACCCAGATTAGAGAGAAGCTGGAGCACAGCAAGCCCCTGCAGGAGCAGCTGCCCCTCAACCAGATCAAGACTGAGCCTGTGGACTACGAGTACAAGCCGACGGTGATAACATCCCCAACTGTGACCGGCATGAACGGTGGGATTTTCAATGGTGCTGCGGCTCCTCTGCAGGGCACAGTACAGGCCGTGGTCCTGCCCACCGTGGGGCTGGTGTCGCCCATTAGCATCAACCTGGCAGACCTGCAGAATGCTCTGAAAGTGGCAGTGGACGGTAACGTCATTCGCCAGGTACTGGAAAGCAATGCCAAAGGCCAGGGACAGGTGAACTCGGGTTTAACCACTGGAACTCTCCATGCCCCGCAGCAGCAACTCATCTCAGCCATCAGTCTGCCTATTGTAGGCCAGGATGGAAATGCAAAAATCATTATAAACTACAGTTTGGACCCCAACCAGGGCCAGCTGACAGCGCAAAACCTGAAGAAAGAGTCTGAGCCTAACTCACCAGCTCAGACCACCACTGACACGTTCAAGTCCCAGAAACTCCCAGAAGATCTGACCATCAAAGGCACCAGGCCCAAAGAGACTGAAGAAAAAGAGGAAAAGACCACTAAAACTTGTCTCCTGTGTGATAACTGTCCCGGTGGGCTGGAAGCGCTCCATGCCCTCAAGCACTGCAAGACAGATGGTCTCAGGCTGAACGGAGCAGGCCTAGATAAGTCTGAGTCTGCTGTTGCTGCCCTGCTGTCAGAGGGAGGACTCTGCCACCAGCCCAAAAACCTCTTGTCCCTGCTCAAGGCCTACTTTGCCTTAAATGCAGAGCCCACCAAGGACGAGCTGGCCAAGATATCTGACTCGGTCAGCCTGCCGATCCATGTGGTTAAGAAGTGGTTTGACAAAATGCAGGAGGGCCAGATATCACTGGGTGCCCCAACACCTCCCTCAGAGGAAGAGGACACCTGTGAAGCTAACAGTGTAGTGTCTCTGGTCCCAGGGAAGGACACGGCCAATATGAGCCCATCTGTGACCCAAGATAGCCCAACAGAAGCCACCCCAGCAGAGGTCAACGGCACTGACAGGTCACCAGCCTCCCCCTCGCCACTAAACCTGACAGCTGGGGGTCCCGTCCCAGCCCAGCCTCCCCAGAGCACTGAGGGACCCCTAGACCTGTCGCTGCCAAAGCCAGCCAGAGAGGAAGTGGAGAGAGTGGTGGCTAAAGGCCGCGTTTACCCCTCCCCTTCCTCTGGCTCTACCAATGTGGATGAACCCCTAAACTTAACTTGCACAAAGAAAGAGGCATCGCCACTCTCAGCCATGGGCGCCAGCCCCATCGCAATGTACGCCAGCCAGACAAGTGCCAAACCCCTCGACATTGTGACCACAATGCAATGCCTAAGGGCACTTGCCACTAACAACAAACAGACTATCCTGATCCCCCAGCTGGCTTACACCTATACCACTACAGCAAACAGCCCTGCCGGGACTGAGACGCAGGAAACCATCCACCTCAACGGACTGAAGGTACGTCACCCAATTTTTCTGAAATACACTTATTTCTTAAGGAGAAGATAAAAACCATTCTTGTATCTGCATGCTACAGATCAGCCTAGACTTCTTTGTTCAATTCATACACGTACTAAAGCGTAAAAACATGTTGTGGTTTTATGGGTGGTTGTGAGCTGGACTTTGTCACCATGATAGTTTTCTCATCACTGTTAGTTTACCTGGCAACTAGTGGCTAATCCAAACAAGATGTAATGTGTTGATTAGTCACATTTAGAGGGGCTGGTAGGCAGATTTTGTTACCTTCAGACAGAGCCAAGCTAGCTGTTTCCAGTCTTTGTGCTGAGCTGAGTGACGGCTGATAGCTCTATAGTAAATGCTCAGATATGAGAGTGGTGACTCATGCCAAGATAGCTTAGAAGCATATTTTCCATTTTAAACTATTGCTTTAATCCATTCTCTCAGTACTCCTCAGTTACCGTGTGGCCAGCTGTATACAAGTGAGGAAAGTTATTTTTAAATTTTCACGGCTTTTTTAGCTTCCTGAGCATTTCAGAGTTAGTTTTTCTTCCTCTGGTTTCACTGGAGGTCAGCCACAGCAAACAGGTTTGACTCTAAAACTCTTAACATGCATTTGGAGAGGCGAGTGGATTGGAATCAAGTTGGCTTTTCGCTTTTTGGAGTGATCAGTCAAACCCTTCAGTCCAGATCATTACTTCTTATTGTTAAAAACTATGAGAACATGATAGATAGTGTGAAACCATCCAAAGTCTAATCAATAAGTCATATATAGAAATGTCAGAATTCACTGCTTTGTAAAAATGATAGCCCTTAATAGTTCTTCATTGTGCAGACACGTAATGGGCCTGTAATGATGGATGTAGATCTCACTGGGTGTGTGAGTGATCTTCCAGGGCTGTCACCAAGAGGACTGTGCTGCACTTTACTGCAGAGCCCCTATTGATCTGCGGGAATCTGTTTAAACGGCACACCTCTGCCTGCCTCATTGATTTATTGTTGTTGTATTATACTTTCGTGTTAAGTGGATTGGCATAGACCTGCCTTGTAAAAAAGAGCCCCGTGTATATATCTTTAATATTGCCTCACAACATCTTTCAGTGCATCAGTGGATGAGTTTTAGCAGCCCAGGGACAGGAAACAACTGTAGGTGTGCTCATGAGAACACTGTGGTTGTGCTTTGGGCCAAGGCAAAGATTGGTTGGACGGTTTTTTTGCTCTCTCATAACCTGAAAAGTCAGAGTGATGTTAACTTCACCTCCAGAGACAGCTATGAGTAGGATATGACACAGTGTCATTTCCTGTAGTGCACACACACAAGTTGTTAACTTGTTCTGAGTAATTGTCTCTTTGCTGTAGAACACACAGGAAAAACCACACTTTGAAATTCCCACCGACACGTCTGTGATTTGTCATATTCTCCAGGAGGAGAAGCAGGACACGGGCTCAGAGGGCGTGTCCACCGTGGAGGAGCAGAACGACTCCGACTCGGGCCCTCAGAGGAAGAAGATGAAGAAGACGGACAGCGGCATGTACGCCTGCGACCTGTGCGACAAGATCTTCCAGAAGAGCAGCTCGCTGCTGAGACACAAATACGAACACACAGGTAAATACAAAGTTCCCAGGCCTACACACAAACACAGCCAACAAAAAACAAAACTACCGGAACTTGTCTCACCACCACTCACTGTTGGGTCCTGGGAAAGATGAGTCAGAGTGCGAGCGAACGGGGATTTTGAGCTACAGCGTAAAGAAGGGTGGACACCCCCATTCCAGCAGGTATTACTCAACACGCACAGAAGAGGTCTGAGAATTTCTTTCCGCCAACTCCCCACCTCTGCACTGCCAGCTTCTCATGTGAAGCACCAAATGTTGCAAGAAGCGAGCTCTGGTAGTGATTTGGATCGCTCCGAGATGATGATTCTGTGGCCAAGTGCAGGTCAGCGCTCTCAGAGACGGGTTTTTTTTTTGTTTTTTTTTTTTCTTTATTGCTCTGATACCTGGCTTTCAACCACAGTTTTCAGCTCCAAATGACCTCATCCTAGGTGAAACTCGCCGTTCCCTGCCTGGATAAAGTTTCCTTGAAGGTTTTTCGAGCACGATTGTTGTGATTTTGTTGTATTGTTTTGAAATGTTCTCCTTGGATACATTGATGACAGATACTGTTATGGGCCTCTCAACCTTGTGGGGGGATTCACTGCGATTGCACCGCGGTGTTTATTGTTTTCCCCCCCGTGTCTGTGCTTTTTTTACTCAACAGCATTTTCATTTTTCTTAAACAGAGATGTTGATGCATACTTATTTTCTCTTTCTCTGCAGGGAAGCGACCTCACGAGTGCGGCATCTGCAGCAAGGCCTTCAAACACAAACACCACTTGATCGAACACATGAGGCTCCACTCGGGGGAGAAGCCGTACCAGTGCGACAAGTGCGGCAAGCGCTTCTCCCACTCGGGCTCCTACTCGCAGCACATGAACCACCGCTACTCCTACTGCAAGAAGGAGACGCAGAGCCAAGGCGGAGGCCGGGAGAGCCCCGAGGAGGACGGCGAGGCCCAGGCCGAGATGGAGGCCCTGGCCCGGGTGCAGGGGCGGCACCTGGCCCCCTCCCAGCTAGACTCGGACGAGCGAGGGAGCAGCACCAGAGAGGATGAGGAGAGTGAGGAGGAGGAGGAGGAGGAGGAAGGTGTAGTGGACATGGATGACATCCAGGTGGTGCAGATAGGTGATGAAGGAGGGGATGAGGAGGAGGAGGAGGAAGAGAGGAATGAGGAGGAGATAGAGCGAGTACTGGTGGAGGGAGGAGAAGAGGAGAAGACAGAGATAGACATGAAGGAGGAAGAAGAGGAAGCTGACACAAGGCAGGAGGAGGAGCTCAGGAGCATTCAGGAAGAGGAGGACGTCAAGATGGAGGAAGAGGAGGCGATGGATACAGAAGAAGGGGTGACGGAAGAGGGGAAAGCAGAGGGGGAGGCCACAGAAGAGAGCGGAGGCGAAACAAACAGGAACGCTGTTTCTGAAGACTAGAACCAGACGCCGCAGGAGAAAGGAGATATTGACTAAAAGAGGAATCAGACTCCTCCATGAGACACAATCAGATTCCTCCTCTCGCCCGGCAGAGGAAGAACACAGGAGGTGATGTCTGGTCACTCTGACAGTTCGTTTCAGTTCACTACTGTGTAGAAATCCAGGTGTGCCTGAAAAAAAATACTCGTGACTTTTCCACAGGAGAACGATTTCTCACTGTTAGAAAAACCCATTTGTAAAGAAAACGATGAAGACAAACACAAATTTTAACAAACGAAGGAAATGCATTATACAGACTTTGGAAGCTAGAGCCGACACGTTTTAGATAATGTTTTATTACTAAAACACCTTGGGTCATTTCTTTTTATCAGTGTTACTAATTTTATCACTCATATTTTAACCTTTAAAAGCTGTACAGTTGGGAGATATTTCTATACCTTTTTATTGCCAATGAACAAAAAAAAAGTCAGTATTTTATTAAGTTGGAAGGAAAATAAGAAAAATCCTGTGCACTACAAGTGGCTTGGTTTACCTATGGATTGAACAGTTGAGTTGTGTTGTCTACCCTTCAGTATTACCGCACTAGATGTACCACGCCATCACGCTAGCAGATGTTAGCATAACATGTCTTTTTGGTGTTCTTTTGATTGGATTGTGAGCCTTAAGAAGAAGAAGAACAACGGAGAGCAGACGGGTCTCTTCGGTCATTATTTGCTTTTAGACACATCAGTGTCCAAGTTTCTTTACAAATCAGTGTTTCATAAGAATAGTTTGACATTCTGGGAAATTTCATTTCTTTTATTGGTGAGAGTCAGATGAGAGGGTTGGTACCACTCCCATATGTTAGATGTACAGCCAGCAGCTGCTCAGCTTAGCTTAGCATAGCATGAATGAAGGACAGACAGGGGGAAACAGCTGTTGAATCCAAAGCTGCTAAAGCTAACAGTTATTTCCTGCTCACCTGCTGCTCCACACTGCAGTGCAGAAGGTGGCAGTAATGCATGCCAGACTATTTCTGACTTCCACACCGTGCCAGGCTAGCCGTTTCCTCCTGTAGTATTTATGCTAAACTCAGCTAACCACCTCCTGGCTGCAGCTTCACATTCACCGGACAGGTGTGAGAGCGGTATCAACCTTCCGTCTAACTCCCAGCGAGAAAGCAAATAAAGTGCATTTTCCCGAAATGTTGAACTGTTGCTTTAAATGTTCAGAGCGAGCAGAAAGGGGATGTAGAAAACTGTCTGACCCTCCCTATACCTACCCCCCACTCCGAGCCATATGCAAAAAAAAAAAAAAAAAAATCCAACTAAAACAATAGAAACATGCATATCAAAAGTGCCATTGAATATTGCTGGTGAAGCTTAGCAGCTATGATCAGGTATTGCCGGGTCCCAGATAAACCAATTAAGCCGGAATACTGTTGACTTTGGCTCGCCACCACACCTGAGAGAGCAGAGTTAGCCTACCACGTAATCATGTATCATAGATTTTAGATAAATTGCTTTTATTTCTAATCTGAGCGGCTAAAAGAACTACAATGCACATGTTTTCTAATGGATGATGATGAAGTATGATTTCTAATTGTTAACTGTGTCCTGCCTTTTCAAAGCTTATTCAGTGCACTTGTTTAACACACCATGAAACGCTCAGATGTCTCTTCAGGTAACAAAATGTAGGCAAATATGAATCCCAGGAGTTTAATTCAATGATGTTTTTACCTGTCAGTATTATTATTATTTTTTTTTGTCTCTTATGTTGGTTGTATGTTCTGTTTCAGTGTGTGTACTGTATGTTTTCAGTAATGGCAGTATTATCCCCACCCCCAAGGAGATGGGTATGTCTGTTTAGTCATAGAGAACTTTTATATTTATGTGTCTTATTTTTTATATTTCTTTATGGTTATTTATTACACTATGTAGTGTACAATACTGTAGTTTGTATTAATACGATAATATATTTTAGTATGGAAAAAAAAGATTCAAAGGCAAATAACTACAAGCCTGGAAAAATGAGACTCCAGCATACTGAAGTATGTTTTTCGAACAAACAAAATGAGGTTTTTCCTTGGGAAAAAAAAAGAAACTCGCACCCTGCAAGCCTGAAAATTGGAACCTGTGACCTCTCTGCATCCATTCTCATGTTAGTTTAGTTTTCTTTCCCCTCTCTAATATGAAGCTACTGAACTTTTGAAAACTAATAGTATGTCTAATAGCATGAGTGTGTGCCGTTTTGTTGAAGGATTGTCCTTAACCACACAACCTGTCCTTTTTGCCAAGCCAAAATAATATTGACGTATGTTCTTATGTTTTTATTTGTGCCAATTTGTTACTTTATATGTCAGTGTCAAGACCATGCCTACTTTTATATGCCCCTCCCCTTTAACACCCTCATCTTTTTTATAGTGATTGTTTTTTGTTTGTTCTCTCTCTTTTTTTTTTTTTTTTTTTTGTTCATTTTTTTATGACTCCCCATCTCACAATAAACTACATCAATTACAAGCTGCTGGGTTTGTCATGATATTGTTATTGAGAGTTTTAAAATCACACAATAATATGCTTCGCTCACACCGTAATGTTCAAGTAAATATTATCCCGTGAGGAGCTGCCTCAAAAGCGTCAAAGGAGAGGAAAAAAGATTCAGAACGGAACTGAAATATTTAACCTGAATGTGCTGTGTCCCACACATCGTTTCACCAGCCTCATTTCAGGAGTTTTTCTCCAGCTGTAAAAGATGGGTAAATACAATGAACACTCATATGGAGTCTAACAGGTAGTTAGACCTCTGCAGGCTCTACAACTTCATCATAATGTCACTATGCAAGATAGTGTAGATGTCTTTGTGAATGATTTTTTGATGACCTGAATATATATTTGTTCATGCATATCTCTTATAACATATCAAACATACAAACAGTATGTTTGGTCTAATAACTGCTGTATGCTCATTTCTGTATGACTGTCACCAAATTTGCAACCCCACTTTATGGGAAAGATGAGAGAGAATCATTTTCTAAACTTGGCTTCGTTTAAAAAATAAAAAAAAAGTAAAAAAGTAAAATAAGGTCAAAGTTAAAAAAAATAAAGAAGGCTTTGTTTGATTTCGCAGAGGTTTATGCAGTAATGCAGTCTGTGAGGCCCCAAACACTGATGAAATATAGAAGGCTTAAAGAAATCGTTTGACATTTTGGGAAAAGTGCTTTTTTTTTTTGCTCATAGATCAATAGTATGTTAAATATGAAGCTACAGCCAGCAGCCAGTTAGCTTAGCATAAAGACTGGAGGGCCTCCAGCAAGTGACTGCGCCTGGCCAAGAAACTGGTCTGGCCTGGTCTGGTGCATAAACCTCCCCATGATCAGAGCCAGGCAGCTGGTTAACTAAACTAGTGGTCAAGCATTTCCTGGTAAGCTCAGCCAATCAGCTGCCAGCTTCTTATTTAGCAGGAGAGGTGCATCAATCTTGTCATCTAACACTCATTAAGAAAGCAAATACTGTCAAGTTTCTCTTTTAAACTAAACTCCAGTATTTGAATATATGAATAAAGGAGGTGAACACACCCCTCAGTGATCAGTCAGACCCCCCCCCCCCCCCCCAAACCACCCACCTCTGCCTAGCAGCCCAGCCCAAGGTCAACCCTATTGATCCAGATTGGGTTTCCAGGAGGGTCGACTGCCCCCCCTCACCCCCAGCCCCTCCACCAGCATGAATTAGTAATGGAATGGACTAAAAATCCATAGTCTGTTGAGGAGCTGAAAATGATACAAAAGCTGCTGAACATATTTGATAGTTCTCTCCCTCTGTCTCTCTCATGGTTTGTGTCTTCCCAGAAGCACAGACTCATTCTGCTTCCAAAGGAGGGTTTTTAGGGGGGGGCAGTTTCAGGAAAGTCCTTAAGTCTCAAGAAGGTGCTGCTGATATGGTGTCTTTGTTTTAAGGGAAAAGCAATAATTCAGCCTGCGTCTGCCTCTCTTAGTCTGCGGATGGAGCAGGAGCAGTCTATCGTACAACTGTAACTACCTGAGGTTGCAGGGGAGTGTGTTTATACGTGTGTGATGGGGGACTGTGTGACAGAGAAGGTTTGACCCTGCCATCATGCTGAGAGGGCCCCCAGAGACACTTGGAAGAGGGGGGTTGGTGGTGGAATAATGCTTTATAGGACAGCTCGCGCCATAACATTACTGTGTCAAACTGCTCCAACAGCATCTTGTAATTGTCCCTATTATAAATGTCTTTAGCAGTGGTCACAGCAGCGACGAGGCACCGCTCTGAAACTCCAGAAAGGTCAAAGAGTGTGTAGCCTGTGGCTGCATGTTGAGGATGCCGGCCTGTTTTACAGGCTTTCAGCGCAATCCAGGACTTAAAGCCAAGATATTGCCATATGTTCTGCTGGGCTCAGCATTTCAAAGGAAAATTGAAAAGCTATAACTGCTAAGAGGATATGGAGTGCTCTTGCCAATAATGGTGCAAAACCCTGATGAAGTATCATGGCTGCCGGGACTCTGACACCGAGCCAAACCCAGGGGGCTGAAGCTCCCCGGGGAAATTTAGAGAAAAGCCAGGAGGAGGAGGAGGAAAGAAAAGCCTGCGCTCAGGAAATAGCAGTCACTTAAATATCATGTTCATTTACTCAACCACTAAATAGTAGAATGTACATAGATACATTATGTGTCTGTGCGTGTGTGTGTAGCTGTGTGTATATGTGTAAAGGGGCAGGTTAATATGCCACCTCACGTGACAAATTGCCGTTTCAGAGCTCCATTTTTAACACAGCGGTCAGCGCAGGCTCATACATAACTGAAAATCAATTTATTTACCTACAGTATATAACCATAGAGGAAAGCATCTGAAGCATAGTGCCGGTCTCTACGGTGCCAAGAGAACAATTACAGTCACAATCAAAAAAGAAACTCCACACACATTTTATAACTAAATCATCATGCAGCGAAATCTGTTTTACGGGTGTTTGAATATTAGAATATTAGAGTGGATGGCATGACTTATATATAATAAGAAATGCAGCTTATCAGTGGTTTTTAATCAAGGCTGGAATGAAGCGGTTATTCTCAACAATCAGTGGCTTTCTTATTGATTTGATTTCTTATTGATTCGATTATTGATCAATGAAGCGTCCGCAGCTCTAGCACACAGCATATGCACGAGTTCCTTTGATATGTGGGCATGAATATAATGCATAGCATGAGATAACAAAGCATAGAGCCTAAGATCATAAAACATAATGTACCACCACATAACAGGAAACATAAGAATGCATGGCATAACATATTATATTATGTTTATGTTCTATTCAACAAAGAATAACTTTAAAAAGCATTACATAATGCAGCATGTGTGCATATTATGCAATAAAAGCCTAACATAATATTTAAAAGCATGGCATGATTTAACAAAAGAAGTTATATTAAGTTTGATGTTATTTTATGCTTTTTTATGTCATGAAACAAAGTCTGATCTAACAAAACAAGCTTAACATCACATTGTTAGGCAATCCTCAAAAGAGATGTTGAGCAAAAAAAGGATTTTTTATAAACTCTGAAAGTTTTGAAAGGCGACTCTTTGCCCTTAGTCTTCCTGCTTCCTTTGATTTTAAGAATTGATCTGCAACAGATGCACGCATGTACAAAACACAAGTGTGTGTCCAACTGCAGTGGTCAAAGGACTCCAGGGTCAGCAGCGGAGGAGGTCAGTGAGAACATCCTTGTCTGTGTGTTTTTAGTGTGTGTGTGCACCAAAGGGTTGATTGGATTGTCATTGCGCTGTATTTAGCTCGTACCTTAAACATCTCCCCGGAGAATTACCCTTCAGCCACAGTAATATGAAACCAATCGTTAACCATGTTGAGATCCACTAAGGTTTTAGGTGTCCTTGTTTTGCAGGGAGTCATTATCCTGAATCCTGGTCACCTTTTACCAATCACTTCAATCACACATGAAGCTTCACTTCTCCCAAGCACATATACACACAGAGAGAGAGAGACACACACACACACACAAAGCCCTGTGCACACATCTTTCTTCTCTTGCCTTGCAGCTGAATCCTATTACAGTGTTTCTCAGAGATAAGCCCTGGTGAAATCTATCTATAAATGAAATTTATGCATCATCGTTTAAGCTTGTAATTGCTTAGAGACTCTATTCATTTTATTAGACAGCGTATCTTCTCCATTGCTGAAGTGAATGTGTTAGTAACTGTGTTATTTTGTCCCCCTTTGTGCAGTTTGGTTTTGCTTTGTAATAAGGACAATGACTTGATGCCTTTACGTGCAAACTCTCTCTCACTTTCTCCCTCCATCACACACAAACACACGCACACACACACACACACACACACACACACACACACACACACACACACACACTCGCGTATATTTAGCATTAATGCTCAGGCACTTTCATGCTTTCTTTTCAGGGTGAGGTTCAGGGCTGACTTTCACCACTTCCCCTCCTCGTTACCACATCGGGACTCGAGTTGCGCTAGAAAAACACCAGCGCAACCACAATCACCTCACAACCTCTGCTTCCACACAAACACACACACACACACACACACACACACACAGCGCAAACCAGCCAGTGTTTGCAGGTACGGCCGGCCCTCCCACACTGCTGGGACAACATGGAGCAGTTCTCAGTCATGACTAGAATAACAAGGAGCTGCAGAGAATTCAATTAAATGGTCTGCTCTTTGAAAAGCTACCACCCACCTGCCTGCACACAAACATACACACACTGCACTATGCTGTAAGTAACACACCTCCACCCAACTACCCACTCTTGAATGCTTTGGTCCTCCCACACACACAGGAAAGCATGCATGAACACACACACACACACAAATATCCATTACTCCTCTGTCCTGTGTCCTGCATGTGTGTGTGTGTGTGTGCACGCGCTGTGTAATCCCATTGTCCCGGCCTCCTTAGAGAAGCCTGGACCTTCAAGTGCTGCCTCCAAAGTTGCCACCTGATTGGCTGCTGGAGGTCAGTGGATAAGCTCATAAAAAGGTGTGACATCTCTTTACACTCCCCTAAATGTTCACCTTTTTGTCCTCACAGGGCCCGTGTGCTACAAGGACTACATCTGAGCGCCGGCGTGTCGCTCGCTTAGCGACGTCTGTTGAAGCGAACGAGACAAACGTCCTCTCTGCTGTGACCAAACTACATATTCTGCTTCTCTCCTCCTGGCTGCTCTCATTCCCGCTCACTACAGAGGAGATGATGCCGCTGCTGCTCGTGACGTTGAGCTCAGTCCTCATCTGAGACTTTCTCATGTGTTTCTGATGAAGAAAAGAGAAGAAGAAAACAGCTTCACTTCTTCTTTTCATTATCGCCATTCTATCTAACAGACATCCTCTTCCTCCTCCTCCTCCTGCTCAGCTGTTGGCTCGGAGGATAACTCTCTGTTCATGTTTTGAAAAATGGATATTGAAACACTGAGATTCAGGAAGGCCTATCTTAAAAAATATGCTCCAGCACACTGGAAATCCAGCAGCAGCCTTTTGTTTGGAAGTGAAGAACTGAACGACCTCAACAGCTGAAGACAGCAACAATTGCCCAGCATCAAGGACGTCACTGAAATAATCTCTCCCATGAAGAGTCCCCTCTAAGTCAACACCATCAGACTCGACTCACAGTGTGAGCGTGCAGAGGTGTTGTTCTGGGGTGACTGTGCGGCTGTTTGCATTTCTATTTATAGGACTTCAGGTATGACAGCAAATGTGATCTGAACAATCTGCTGAACTGAAAACGGATAAACCAATCAGCTTGATGCACGGGGCCACAAACGGCACAGTGAGGAGTGCACATTGGCTCCTTTGCAAGTTTCTATGGTCAACCACAGAGACATATACACCACCGAAATTCTCATAAACCAGAGAGACATTCTGAAGCTCCGGTAAGACGTGTGGTCTTCTGTATATACATTCAGCTGGTTGGTCGAAAACCTTGACAAATAATGAATGAATCGCCATGAAATTCATGACATTCATGGTCCCCTGAGCACTAAACAAATGCCAGTGACCATGCAGCTGAATTTCCGATTTTTGGTTTGGAGAAAGTTGGTCAGACAAAGCTCGTCTGAAATCAGAAAGTGAACCCTCAATAAATCAGCTGCTTTTTAATTTATTTAAAGAGGCAGTTCAAGCCTGTTTTGCACAGCTGTGTGCCCGTGCTAATCACGATGGTCTCACCATATTTCTGGCTATGTGTTTGTCTTGCAGCACATAATCACACTCAGTCCCAGTATTGCGTCCTCGTTGCTATGAAGCTTTGCTGGAAGCAGCGTATTCAGGGATTAAGTTATTGGTAAAGGGATAATTGTTTGGGAAATAGCATGAGATTTGACAGTGAATAAAGGTAGATTGTGCAGCAGCTCCAGCCCTGAAGTGAACCCTGTAGGAGGCAGCTTTGTTCTCTTTTTTGTTAACCTCTCTGCCTTAATTACACAACAGTTCCAGAACATCACCACTCACTTTTATTTTTTCACCATTTTTAGGGATTTTTTTTCTTTTCTTTTTGCAAAAAAGCTAAAATTCACCTAGAGTTACAGCAAGCTTTGACAAGGCCTAAGTGAAAGAAATTACCAATAGGAAGTGAATTATGGTGATATTAAATAAACACATACAGTCTTTAGATGATGGTGCAGAAACTCAACATGTAGCCGGTTTTAAATAAAAAACTATTAAACTACAATAGAACAGCTGAGTGAATTTTCCTGTCTCCTTAAAGTGTCGGGTGGTTTCTGACCTCAGTTTTTCCAAAACCGCTGCTGCGGCCCTGCGTCTGTAGACAGAAGTGTTCTGCTGACCAGTAGGAGCTGAGAAAAGCCGTGGAGCAAACATCCAGATGTGGAGGAGGGCTGTGAGTCACTCAGCACCCAACAGCTGAACTCAGATAAACCAGCTCTCAGCCCTCTCACGTTCAGGTCGCCTCACCACTCAGAGCTTTTCTGTCTGCACGTCTTTGCTATGTATTTTTTTTTTTTAATTTTTTTTTTTTTTTTTGCAGCCCCCCTCGTCATCCATATTAGGAATGTGTCCACTGCCTCCGTCCCCCTGTGCTGAAACCTTTGGTTCCTCCCCAGGTGTACGCTCCTCCATAGAGATGACCTTTAACCTTGGCCTTTGTCTGACTCCTCTGGGAGACGTCGGTGTGTGTGTGCGCGTTTCACGTGAGCAGAGATTAAAAGAGGGGATGGACCGCGCTTTGGCAACCTTGGTCATCCACCACTTTCCACCATGAGCTGAGCTTTTGTCCTGCATTTACCTCTCTGTACTTTCTCGCTCCCCTCCTCCTCCTCCTCCTCCTCACACTCATTTCACCCTCAAATATGTGGCTTTCCTGCCTCTCCTCCAGCTAATCGGGCCGAGAGGCTTGGACGGCACCTGTTGTTTCAAATCCAGCGATTATCAACAGTTTTGGTCTTCCTCCCCTCTGTTAACAGCAGAAACTCACAGCTCTGGCTGAGCTGCTGTTGTGTCTAAAACACCAGCTCCGGAGGCTCCAGAGCTTTATACATAACAGTGTAAAAAAAAAACAAAAACATGCAAATAATGAAAGCAGTCTCTGTTTGCTAATTAGAGACAGAAACAAAGAATGTTTGTGATCATTTCGTATCATCGCTTTTGCGTGAATACCTTGCAACACACACACAAAAAAAGAAGTCAGAAACTAAGAGCCACAGTGGGATTTTGGCTTGATGATGATGTATTTTTAAGCGTTTTCTCAGTCCCGCTAAAAGATGGGAGAATTTTCTCATACAATAGATGAACCACATAGAGAAAAGTGGTGATTTGAGCCACCTCTTGTAAACAATAGTTGTTTGTTTGTCCTTCACTGTATTCCCACGGTGACACAGAGGAGCACAAGTTATGAGGGGTAATTTAAGCAAGCTGTTTTTTCGCTCCACATTTTCTTAATTTCAAGGGCGTCGTGTATTTCGTGTTGTGTTTTGTGTTTGTGTTGTGTTTCAGCATGAACAGATGCAGAATGAGAGAAAGCTGTTCGAATGAATTTTGCATTGAATTGCTGGATGGTCTTATTAAACATGGTACGAGGCCTGGAGCAGCTCACCCCTATGAGTGATAATGATGATTGTTTTTATGATTCTACTTTATAGGAGCAGTAAGCGTTACAGTTGATTGAAACTGACTACTTTATTTTGTTGCTGGTCCACATTTTTATCCTGCAAAGACTCTCATATACATGCTAACTCGCTGACTCGCTGTCTTACAGTATGCCGGCACAACAATCTGGAAATGAATTTGGGAATAACAGTGCCATTTATTATGATGGTGGGTCAGTTCAATAGCAAAGTAACAGACAGCTGTAAGAGGATACCTCATGAGATAAACCAATTTAAGTTCACATGTTTAATAAATTGTCATGATAAGTTACTTAGCCACATGGTGGCAGTGCTGCATAACAAGCTAAAAAAGTTGATTTGCCAAGCTGATGTTGCTAACAGGTTATAAAATCATATTGCCTGTGTACACGTCCAGTAAATACAGATCAACGGTAGCATTCATTTGGAGACATGTTTCTAACTACCTGATGAATCTAAGCCTAACATTCACTCTCCTTCCTTCTCGCTTTGCGTTGGTCTCCGCCTCATCTTGATAGAAATAGCTCTTTAGCTGCTCCACTGTGTTCACCAGCTAGTTGCTAACTGTGTGTCTGCTGGCTGGTGCTGCTTTCTGGCTGAAAATAGCTGCCTACAGCCTGTACGTGAGGTTGATGAGAGCGATGAGTCTGACCGAACCTCTGCTCCGTAGAGCTGGGGTTGCCTGCAGAGTTGGTGGGTAATAGCGTTCAGTGGGCTCATTGCTACGACACACACCTTTCACATTACACACTCATTTGAGGCATTGTTCATATCAAAATATTGATCAGTGCAGCTTTAAAGAACCACCAACTTCAGAAAGGAGAGAAGAAGCCCCTTTGGCAGGTGGTCTATGAGGACGCATTAAAGAATGAAATAGTCAGACTGTGTATTTCCAACGTAGCACATCAAGCTGAGGTGCCACTACCCTTTCAGTTTGAAGTTGTATGTCAGTGTTTTCAAGGCAATTTCTGCTTCAGCTACACTCCCCCTCATCCTGGGCAACTTGAAAGTGTTTATTTTAGAAATAATCTGAAGATTTCCGGTGATGCGCGACATCCTGAAATACATGTACAAATCTTACTTGGAGACATCGTCACCTTGCCCCGGGGATGCCAAAGTGGCTCATCTCACCCCCCCGTTCCTTCAAATGAAGCCAAAAGTGCCAACATTTCATTTAGGAGGTTTTCACATATCAGTGGAGATATGTTCCGTCTGTGTCACTGACAGCAGCTTACACTGATTCTGACAGTGATGTCTGCGTTGAAAATACACTGAAATGACAGAAATGAAAGCTAATTCCTCTCATTCGCCAAAGTATCGATCATGGAGACGCACCCATTTGCTATTCTTATCATAACCTCTAAAATGACCCGAGAAATGAGGCTCCGAGTCAGAGGAAGGGCGATAGGGGGAAATGAAGGGAAAAGGAGGGTGGGTGGGTGGGTGAGGCGGGATGATGGGGAGGGATCCTAATCAGTGCAGGCAGCATCCATTCTCTCCGTCTGTCTCTGTCTGTCCCCATTTCCTCAAGCTCTTTTCATTAAGACACCAGAGGCCACGCTTCTGCGCCAGCGTCCATCAGCAACCCCGACCTTTTGATCCCCACCCGGGCCCCTGCGTGAGGGCTAAGAGATGTGTCTGTTTCCTTTTTAGCTGGGGGCCCACCCCTCGGGGCACCGTCATGCCTTCTGTCCCCGTCATCATTCACTGGGTGTGTGCTGGGGGGCACCGTGGGCAAAGGAGGACACAACCAGTACACTGGATTAGTGTAGATGATCTAGAAAAAGACACAGAGGAAGACACACTTTGTCCTCAGCGAAGGTGAGTGAGTGAGTGAGTGAGAAAAACAGGAGATGATATTAAATCCCAAAGTGTGTGTGTGTCATTTGTGTAATCCAACCCGCCTCTCCTGATGCCCCCACCTCCCACCTCAGGAAGGAGAACAGGTTGGAGCCCCATCTCTCTGTGCCAGATGGCTCCACATTGACAAATCAATTAGGCTCCACCTCATCACCAGGGGGACCGAGGCTACAAACCTGCCCGCCTCCACCCCCACCACCCTGGGGTCCTCGGTCGACCACTCCTCCATCTCTCCTCGCCTTAATCACCCCCCTGATCCCCAGAAAGCTTTGCCTGGGTAAAGAGGGCAAGGAGGCAGGAAAAAAAAAGATAAAACAAAGAGGCTGGCAGCACATGAATCACCTAGCATCAATATGGATGACTTCCATGCTAATGCAGAGGGGGCCGGAGAGGAACAGTGGCAAAAGCTTGATTTTGTGAGTCTGTGTGTGTGTGTGTC
Organism: Chaetodon auriga; assembly: GCF_051107435.1. Classification (NCBI taxonomy): domain Eukaryota; kingdom Metazoa; phylum Chordata; class Actinopteri; order Chaetodontiformes; family Chaetodontidae; genus Chaetodon; species Chaetodon auriga. The sequence continues at coordinate 17,383,309 of NC_135094.1, read as the reverse complement.
TGTGTGTGTGTGCTTGTGTGTTTGTGTGTTTACAAGCTCAGTCAGAGCAGATTTGCCATGTGCTGAAGAGCCAAGTGTCTCTAGTTGTTTTTCCTTCCCTGTGTGGAGGTGGGAGAGGAGGAGGAAGATGAGGAGGAGGAGGAGGGTGGACGTTTGGGGAAGTTAATCCAAGGAGAATAAACAGCGCAGCCTGGAGCAGGTATGCATCTGGGTCGCGGAGAAGAGGAGGATGAATCCGTGTTCTTCACTACACCCTAGTGGGAGAGGAGAGGCACAGCAGGGAGAAAGATGGACGGAGACGGAGCTGCAGACCAGACTGCATGTACAGAATGTTACGAGCTCGTCTTTGCTGAACTTCCTGATGTGTTTCATCGCCGTTGAGTGCAGATAAAAATGCATGATCTGAAACAAAATAATCATCCAAATGTCGAAGATTTCTACAAGTGCAAACAAAACCAAAAGTTCAGAAAAGTCAATGACCATCCTTGAACAGAGACAGGAGTTAGCATTCACCACAATGTCCCACAAAAAGCTCTGCATAAAAGCAAATAATGATAAACATTTATTATATGACAAGGAAAAGTACTAGAAAATAGGATCAAGTTCAAATAAAAGACAATATTAAATATTTGTAGGCAAAGCACATCTTTTTTTTTTTTTAAGTGTGTCTTAAGATTTATTTTTTAAGTGTCAACAGATGTAGAGTTCTGAAAGGCTCAGTCTGAACTCAGGTGCACTCCAGGATGTCAGCATGCAGGCTAAGCTTGCTTGGTATTTTAATGTGCTGTTGATGGACTGTGTTGTTCCACAGCATAATGCACAAAGGAAGTAAAGCAAATGCTCACAGCTGGAAAAAAAATGTAAACTGTGGGAAGCGATGACTTTGCTCCAGGGATGTCTCAGAAAACAAAAATTAACTGTTGAAACTTGCTGTCTCTCTGTTTACTGCCCGGAATGTACATCAGCTGCAGCACGCACATGTGCATTAAAGCACATTCAGAGTGTGGATTTGGGACACTAAATCTTCAATTGGAAGGAGCAGACTTCACTTTATGTACATCCAAGCATTCCAGCCAAGAGCCTCTAATGGCCTTTTGCAGCAGTTGTTAACCTGCATTGATTATTTTGACTACTCAGGGGCAGCATGACAAGTTGTAAACACGACTTTGATATACCATCACCCTATCAGGTCGAACCTGTTAGCAAACAGTTTCCTGTTTACACATTCAGCAGACTCAGAGCAGTATGATCACTCATGTGGAGTCGCGTTTGTGTCCACCTGATGGGTCTATGTCCTATATTCACTCCACGTTTAGCTCTGCTTTGGTCTCCTCCAACTACTCAGAAAAATGTTTGGTTCTTTAGCTGCTAAATGTTGGACTATGGTCACCAGCTAGTTAGTTTTGTCTGCTGTGAGTATACATGCATTCATATGTTTACTGAAAGTAAGTCATTGTGCACAATGGAGATATTTATCACTGCATTATGATTATTATTATTGATGCATTAACATGTAATTAGCATTTATAAACTGTTCAGTAATGCATCATATTATATAAATGGATCACATGTTTTGCATGTAAAATGTTCATCTGCAAAGTAAGTTGAGTAGATGCATAAAGCTGAAGAAAATGGAAATGTTTAAGTACTTCGAATTTGTACAGTACTTGAGTAAATGTACTCTGACTGTTGCCATCAGCCTCTGCAGTTTGGTGCAGAGCAGTAATGTACAGTAGATTTTCAGGGGTTTTTTAGTGAAAAAAGCTGCTGCTGGAAACAGGGTCTGTGAGAGTGTAGACAGTGGACCAAAACATTACAGTTACAGGACGAAAGGTGCTAAGATGCTCTGTAACACAGAGAGGAACTGCAGCATTGTGTGATGATTCTCTGTGGTCTTGTGTTAACTGAGTTAAGAGTTAAGTGAGTTAATCCATTGTCTATAGAAAAATAGTGCAATATGTAGCAGCCTTAAAGTTTCTAAAATGTTGAGCCTGTGAGTGTGGGATCTTAAACATGACAGGTTTAAAAGCACTGAGAGAGAGAGATCTGATTCTGACGGTGCTGGCAAATTTTTCCAAATGTGTCATGTGCATCACAAATGCTCCAAGTTGCGGCCCTGAGCTCTGTGATGAAGCAGCGAGGGGAAGGTGGGAGGCAGGTTTACGCGCTGGGAGGGGCAGTGGGGTGATGGAGAGATGTGTGGGTGCCCTCCTGGCTCGCCTCAATTTACTCATCCGATCTGGGGGCAGCGACGAGAGAGAAAGAGAGAGCTGATGCTGAGACCCCTGGGGAGAGATTAGCGCTGACAGCACAACAAAGAAGAATTATTCCACGGGCCCTCAGCTCTTCGACAAATTCAAATGTAATGTATGGCTTTAACTGCGCCAAGGAGGATCAACATAATATATGATCGACCCACTTTGCGGTGCGCTCCGTTGGCAGTGATGTAAAAGCGATTTATGCCCGTAAAAATGTGCAGGCTAATTAAGTAAGACGTTGGCACAGGAGCAAATCCAATGAGCTTATGAGAGAGCTGGCAAAGCGGTCCGGCCCTCCCTCTGAAAGGTCTACCTGCAGCGAGAGAAAGAAAACTTCTGCTCCACTTCAAATCACAAACGTGCACGATCCAGCGTCCACGTGTGAGGCTGTTGATCCTTTAATTCAATTCGTGTTTGTGATTTGCTTAGGGTCCCCCCCACACCTGGCAGCGTCAGGGGCCCAGGGCCCCAGTAATTACGCAGGGCCTTTCCTCCAATCAGACAGCTGTGTTGAAAAGGCTGTGGATGAAATGTCCTAATTACAGCCTCAGTGGAGAAAAGCTCCACCGGGGGAATACATACGCTGTTAGCTAACAGATTCTGGAGCCAACAGTGTTAATGAGACAGAGAGGAGAAAAAAAAACAGAGCCACCCCCTTTTTCACATTAATCAGAGCACCTAGTTCTTCCTGTCTCACTGTCAGCTCTTATCACGGCCAAGCCCAACCTCACATCTCCATCCCGGATGGAAGATCACTTCACTGCTGCTCTTATTTCCCAAAACAAAAAAACCTCTGCTTTTGCAGCCGCCTGCACCCGGTCCCATCCATCAGTCTTAATCAAAAGAAACACACAGAGCACTTTCTGAGAGTAATCATCACTTAATGGCCCCAAAAGCCCCTACACGCCACCAACACATAATCCCCGGGTCTCCAGGGGAAGAGCGTGCGTGCAGAGGAAGGAGGGGCAGCGAGCCAGCTCAGCCCATTTCTCTAATGAGCTGCTGAATAGGCCGTGTCAGAGACCTACAGAGGCTAACTACCACCTAAGGCCCGTGGTACTCCACTTCATGGAAAAGGCTGGCTTGATGTTAATATTCCAGCCTGGGGGAAGATGTTATAACCACCAGTTGACAAAGCCAAAGGAAAGAAACTGCTTTTTTCTCAGTAACAGTGGGACTGGTGGGTTGACTGAAGTCCCCCTACACCTCCGCATACATCCAGCATGGCACTATTGTCTCTGTGTTCTCACTCTCTATCTACAGTTAATTTCCCCAGACCCCCATAGCAGCTGCTGCAGGTACACCTCAGAGAGGTGTAACGCGGGGCCTCATCTCAATTCTCCTACACGTCCCCCTTTTTCTAACAGCCAACCTGTTTCAATCCTCAGTCACAGCAGGGAGAAATAGCATGTAGGACTGAGGCTGTCAAATCATCTCCAGCAGGTGAAGAGGAAAAGGACGTTAACTCAGGCTATAGAGGAGCGTGTGTCTACCAGAACAGCAGCTGTAACTGTCCAAGGGTAAATAAATAGATATTGTGGAGAGGGGCCATTATCTGTCATGGAGCGCTCATACAGTCTTGCTTGTATTTATTGCGTACTTAATGGACTTGATTGTATTACTGAAGGTAAGGAGGGGGAAAAAAATCCATTGCCAGCAAGAAGGTACTTTCAGCATCCTGCAATTACCTTATGTAAATCCTGTCCTGGAATGTTGAGCCACTGCTATTTAAAATGCATTGAATTTCCATGGAAAATGATCCACTCCTGCCGCCTGAAGCTCATTAATAACAACGATGAGCCGGGCTGACATTTGGAATACTTACACGCTTACTTAGCATTGCCATGCATGCGAGAACACAGCCTCGTCTGCCATGCGCTGCAGCTATGACAGCACATTTGGAAAAAGGATGGCTTTGAATTAAAGGGCGCCAGCAAATGAGTTATTTCTGCAACTGGAACCAGTTCTTCTTCTTCTTCTTCTTCTTCTTCTTCTTGCACATGATGTTTTCCTTGTGAGCGCTCATGCAATCTTTGATCATGCAGAAAGAGGAGTGCAGGAAGTGTGCAGGCTTTGCTGGAATAGCCTCGTTCTGCTGAGCTCTCCCATTATATTAACACGACCACTGTACACTGCACTGGATTTGACACTGGATTATAACAAGACTTGACTCCTGCATCTGTTCCCTAAAGGTTGACGGCACATCAGCCCTTCAAAGCGAATGGGGGGCCCAGGTGGGGCCCAGTCGCCATCAGAGACCAACAACAGAAGGTCAGTGCCGCGCTACTGCCGCAACATCACTCTAGCAGCGGTGCAGCAAAGGGCCTGAGAACGGTGAGGTGGATGCACAGGAGCCAGCGGAACATTCATCCTGTCAGACGGGTTGTTTGGATTGGAGGCAGGCAGAGGCCCTGGGTGCTGAAGCTGTGCATTAGGCTGTAAAAGCACTTCATGTGTCTAATGAAATATGACGTGAAGCCTCTCCCATATAAATGCATCAAGACAAATGCCACATACAAGCCTGATTCCAGAGAAGCTGCGACGCCGCGTAAAGCATGAATAAAACACAATGTCATTACTTGCTAATCCTTTTTGATACACTCAATTGCAAACAGTGCAAAGACAGTATATTTAATGTTTGATCATCAGCTGCATTGGTTTTTGTAAATACATGCTTATTCTGAATTTGATGCCAGCGACACGTTTCAAACAAGTTGGGACAGGAGCGACAGAGGACTGGGACTGTGCTCAGCACCAAACGGCAGCCAGAAAACGTTAACGCAGGATTTGAATCCGGATATTTCAAGTCCTCTAAAATGCTGTTTCTGCAACTGTTTCATAATCACAATCTAACAGCAGCATCCCCGGGATAAGCAGCCCTTTGCTCGCTGAGCTGTGAGTAAGAAGCAGTGGGTAACGTACAGGGGTCTTCACCACAGAGTGGCAAAAACTCCCAACCATTTTGTTCCTCATGCAGCCACTTTGCCGACAGCCCACCTGCAAATGAAGCGGGGGGGTGGGGGGCGCTGAAGACCCATAAATCTTTTATGCTCCATAATGGCTTGTTCACATTACCTGCCCACACCTCAGCCTCCACGGAGCAGGCCGGGCCAGCACTGAGCAGATCAGGCCTGAAAACCACCGCGAGCATATGGAGCACTTCAAACACTCAGAGCCTCCCCGGGCCTGAGCTGTGGTCGCACCCATGAATTATAGAAATGATCTAATTGTTTTCTCATTTGGAAATACTGGGGGCCCTCCCCTCTGCGTCTCTGTTTTAACGGCCTGTGGTTTCCAACGGGGAACATGATTCAGTGCTACCTACCTCCAACACGTTTGTCGAATCCAAGGTGGTCCGTCCTGTCAAAACAGAGCCGGAGCCGAGGTGTAAGTCAAACCTGTTGCAGTAAATGAACACGTAGGCAAGAGTGGGAAGGGGGTTTGATTTGACTTCAAAGAGGAATAGTTGTGATCAGAGGAAGGAGGAGGGAACGCGTGGTGATAAAAACACATAAACAAACCTGGGGATTAGACGACTCCGGGTCCTCTGAGAATCTGTAGAAGCCCATTACTGTCAGATAAGGAAAAAATTGGAAAGTTAGCACACCTGTAGAATTCATTTTATTGTATGTATATATATCTATAGATAGATCTATAGAACTTCACAAAGACATTTTCATTCATATCAAATGTATTGGGAAGATAACTTTGACAAATATGAAAACTTAGGAATAAGACATGTTCATAACTCAGTAAAATTAAAGATACTAAGTGAAACATTTGATTTTTGTGTGTTTAGTTATTTCAGTTTCAAGTTCTTGCAAAGTTTTATTGGCCGGTTTGCAGAATGAAAAGCTCTTAACAGCAGAGACGAAGAATCTCAGACGCTTGTACCCCTTTCACAGTGCTCAGACTTCCTTCTTTTGACTGTTGGCTTAATCGCTTTGCCTTAGAAGGTCAAACATTCCACATATAATAGTTTACCTCATAACAAAGGAACTGGTTTTTAATAAATTGAAGTCAGAAATTTCACTTCTCCTAATTTTGACCTCATGTGAGCATTTTTAGATTCATCGTTCGTAACCAGAAATGAGCTTCCACACATGTGAAATGAGCTATCCCAACACAGAAGCACGCACACACACAAGCAGCAGTCAAAATAAAGGGAATACTAAACGGAGGCTTTTGCTCTGTGCTGCCCTCAGCAAGCAGCTTTGCTCAGCACCCGCTCCGCCTCGTGCTTCTTAATCAAAACTGGCACTGTGGCAATTACCTAATTAGACATCAATTAATCCACACCCTTCAGGTCCGCAGCCAAGTTTGACCTGAGGAGTAATGACGAAAATGCCTTCGAAGAACGCAGAAATCAGATTAATGGAAGCCGAGCGGCAGAGGTTGTGCAGCATTTGAGAAATCTCCAGAAATATACTGCAGTTCATTTCATAATTAACAGGTAGAAATATAATTGATTGAGACATGAAAGCTTAATCACTCAATTCAATAAGCAGGATATCAGTTGAGTAGATTAATTCAATTCTGTAATTAAAGCCGAGGGAAAGGTGAAGCATTAGAGTTGATTGAAGGTTAAACAGCAGACTCACCTTTCTGTCTCCGCCGCCTCCGTCCGCTGTGACCATGAAACCCTCGCGCAAAGAACACACGCTTCACGCCCTCGACGTTTAGTTCGTCTTTTTTATTAGACATAGCAATTTCACAAACAGCAGTTAGCCTGAAAATTACATTCAAAATGTGCAGCTGACCATGCGCAAACACTCCAGATACACCTTCAAACAAAAGTAACAGTCGATCATGTGTTTGTTTGTTTTTTTCTTCTTCCACAATCTGTGTATTGTCACGTTTTGAATTCAAATTTACAAAATGAAAATCATCTTTCACTAGTTCACCATCAAAGCATACATACCTGTCACTATAACACATTGGAACAACTACTTTCTGTCACTGTACATATGCTCTGAAAGGTTTTTAAAGGCTCTTCTTTGCATTCTAGCACCCATATGCTCCCATACGTCGACCTTTGAAATGTTCTCGGTACCGTTTCCCTTCTCTGCGTCCTCTTTAATGCTAGCTTCGGTGAGGAGAAGGGGCGTCAAGCCGACAGTGACGATTCATGTAAAAAAAATCGGTAACATTGCAGTTCTCGGAAATCCACTTTGTTGTTTTCCAGTAACACCAGGAGCTCGGTGACGTTTCCCGCCACTGAAGAAACCAACACTGAAGTCCACAGACGATGACCCCCGGCAGCTTAACGGAAACTTTACCAAAGCACGTAAGACTACACGACACACAGTTTGTACAAAGTGGCGAGACGAGGATGCTTCTGCTCAGGTTTTATTCCATTTAGGGTTAATTCACTCACACACACGGGGGGGGGGGGGGGGGTTTGTCCTCCACCGTTCAAGTCACAGGGCGCTCGTGTCACAGGGTTAATGCTTAACACTGGTTGAAAGGGGGAGTTGGGGTGAGGGAGGTGGTGTAGCTGGTTGGTGGGGTTGTGGGAAGTTGGGGACACGATCTGTAACTCCAGTTCATCCAAGTGCCAAAAGACAGTCTGTTAACATAACACTGATTATTTTTTTCCACCTGATCCAAAAGCACACAGGGCTGATACATCACAGACAAAGCTCCACGACGCAGAAAACCAGTTCAGTTCAGCTCATTCCTCCAGCGGGGCGGCGAGGTCGCCGGGGCGCCCCCCCCTCCCGCCGCGATCCGCCAAGGTCCTCCACCGGCTCCGCTTTTAAGTTCAAATTACTGGCCGCAGGGATCCAGTGTATGTGAAAACACCTGAATACTCAAATCCATCAAACCACACGGACGTCCACGCGTCGTCACGGCATCACTCTCAAACACTGTCGGCGTCCGGCCCGCTACTGGCAGCAGGAATGGCAACTGAAAAAGCGGGTGAAATCTGTACACCTTTTTTTTTAAATTCATCTCCAAAACTTCTGTAAGTGCAACGCTTTCATAAACTGTCCTGTCAATGAATGTAAAGTCTTTTTTTTTATTCTCCCAACTGCTTGGTCCACAGCAATGTTCAGCTTTCAAAGAAAAGGGGGGAAAAAGGGGGAGAAGCCCGCGCCTGAAAGCCCTGCATCCTCCTCTACCTGCCGAAGATGCTCTCGTACTCGAGCAGTATGAGCTCCACTATCTGGTTCTGGTAGACCATGTGGACGGCGATGTTGCCCGTCTCGGTCTCGGGCCGCAGCAGCGTGGGCCCGAACACGATGGCCACGCTCTGGGTGGTCATGCGGTTGGCCTCTCCGTGCTCGATCACCCTGGGGGAGACAGAGAGGTAGAGCGTGAGAGTCAAAGATGGAACGTGTCATAAATGGCTTTCGGTGAGCGTGAATTTGTTTGACAACCTTTGGTTTTAGCGCAGCTTCGGGGTTTCGTGGAGGAAAAACAACATTACGGCCTTCGCACACATCTTCGGGGCTCGAGATGGAGCGCTGAGGCAAGCCTCGCGACACACGCTCCGTAACACTACTGAACGCTCCAGGCTAGAGCATAATAGCCTTTTTAAATAGAATCTACATCCTTGCATGCAGATGCACAAAACAATAACATATTCATGGAAGGGAGAGAAAAAAAAAGAAGATTAAATCCGCCCGCTGATATACGTAGACCTCCATACACTGAATGTCACGCTATAAATTTCCTAAAGAAACACCGCTTCATAGGTACTGAATTACAGCAAACACAACGCCATATAAATGCAAATTGGAAACCTCGGCAAATGTCATTGTGAACATATGATACTGCCCCTGGCTCCAGTGGGCTAAGAATACACGTCGAAGCGGCTGTAGTGTGTGTTTGCCCGCAGGCTGATCAGTCTGAGGAAAGGTAAACACGCAGAGTCAAACAGCACTTCATGTAAATACAGAGACGGATGCTCTGAGCCTGACGCTCACTTATGTCTCCAGTTGACCCGATCAGAGTCACGCTGTCCAGTGAAGAGCAGAATTCTAGAACAATGTCACGTGTGTGTCTCTCTCTGCTGTTGTCTTACCTGCGCAGGTGTTTAAAAAGGCCTTGCATTGTGTCGTGGTTGGGTTTTGGCAACTTCTTGATTAAGTCTTTGATTGAATTCACTCTCTGCTTGTAGTCGGAGCATTCTGCAGCAGAGAAACAGACAGCCGGTCAGACATGTGCAGAGCACCATCTTGTGGCTAAATTAGGGACGAAAAACAGTGTCGTCCAAATGCCTCGTCACGGCGTATCTGAACAGCGGACGCGGTTACTCACTGATGGCGTTCACAAAGTCATTGAAGGATCCGTATGTGAAGAGGGGCTCGGGGAGCTCTCTGAAGAACATCTTGAGAGCTCCAGTGGTGACGTGGATATCCTCCCACTTGCTGTCATTCAGATCCACCTTCTCATCTGATGGAGGGAGGGAAGCCAAGAGAGCGACGGAGAGAAGTGTTACTACAGCAGAACCTCACGCATCAACAAATCTGTGTGTTCTGCGTGCCGAGAGCTCGGAGCACGTATCATCCCACATCAAGCAGCCGGTGTTTCAGGCATGTTAGGGGTCGGCCAGGAGACCGGAGTCCTACCGTGATTTACAGCAAAGCGCAGCTTCTGGATCACCGCCAGGTTGCCGCTCACTCTGTATAAGCCGTCAATATTGAGACCTGCAGGAGAAGGATGAGAGGAGTGAACGCTGAACTCAAACAAACAGCCCCCCAAAAAAAAGGTCACCTGATCAAACGCTTGGCATTTCCTTGCATCACCTCATGGCTTCGGTTTAAAAGACGCAGCTGAACACGCTGCAAACACTGCAGCTGTTTTTGGGGGTTTTTTATGCTGTGTGCTATGTTTAATGTATGTTGGCTGTATGCTTCATTGATTCAGGTACTGTGTTTTACTCATGCTGACATCCTTAGATTTCGTGTCAACACACAGTCTGAGGCACTGTTTTTGTACCTTTGATATGAACTGATGTCAGACCTGACCGAGCTGAATGGATTCACCTGTGGCTTACATAAGATAGAACAGAGGTCCGAATGAATCAGCCTCCACAGAGCTGAAGGGCTTGTGCTGAACCGTCAGTGTCACTGAGCGAATCAGCAGTTTTTAGCACTGGAGCTCTCCTCTCTGACTACAAGTGGCACTGTCAGCTCAGCTTTGTTCCGCAGCGTGTTACTCAGTGGCTCAAAGCCTACTGAGAGAACAAGAAGTCCACAGGAAACAGAATGGTGATGTGATGACTGCTGCACACAGGTGGCTGCTTAGAGAGCTGTTTCCAGGTCTGGATACGCACTGGAATGAACAAATAGCTGCAGACTGGACTCACTCCTGAACTGAAGGCAGGGGTGTGAATGGGAATGCCATAGCTTACTGACGACTGAAGGATTCAGATCAGTCAGAGGGGTGCTGTTCATACCTGTGTTCTCCACATGCTCGATGCACATTTTGACGAAGTTGGGCACCGATGTGTTCTCCCGCTGGCACAGGCTGGTCAGACTGCAGCCAAACACCTGATCTGAGGGACCAAACACACACACATTGGTCTCTATATGCTGTTGCATTTCAAACCCACGTGGGTCGGCGCATGTGCTGCACTCTGTCTGAATACCTTTGATGTAGCCTTTGTCTCGGACAGCCTGATAGGTGGGCCGACGGATCAGGAACTTCTTGAGCTTCATCCTGGTTTTCTTCTGGTCTGATGAGTCCATACTCACGGAGGTCTTCATCGCTGAGGGAGACGAGCAGGGTGTGAGTGTGTTTCTGTAAGACGCTCATCATGAACACGCATACAGCGCGTTGTCTCAGCCTGTCTCACCTCGGTTCTTCTTGGAGTCCCGGTGGTCTTTCTCCTTGTCCTGTTTCTCAGCCCCTGGAGACTCGGGCATGTCCTCCTCAATGGCCTCGTCTGACTCCCAGGCCTGGGGAGGAGGACACACACACACTATTAGACACAGTCCACTCAGACTTATTTTACTATTGAGGTCCATTCGCTCCAACCATTCGCAGCCTGTTTCACTGTGTTAACATTCTGATTTCAGCTCTATTGACAAGTTTTCACTCCGGTTTGGACAGAGGGAATGTAAGTGAGGGAGTGCAGATACAAGAAATCTACTCAAAGATAAAACTGCTGACATCTCATAATTTTTGCTAACGACAGCTGTCTCCTCACGTGTGTGTTGATGGTCTCTGTGAGGGCCCGGTACCAGTCGTTGATGACGCTGTCGATCTCTGACTGGATCAGCAGCTCCGTCCCTTGACGAGTCTTCAGCTGATGGAGGAAAAGTCAACATTACTTCTGACCAAAACCACCGCATTAAATCATCTGCAGTCCAAGTGTTGATCCACTGCACATCCACAGCGTCCGATACCTCGATGACATGCTTCTTGCTGGACTTGTCCTTGGAGGCCCACTCCACCGACCCCCCTCTCAGATCAACGGTGAACTCGGGCTTCGACTGGTTGCTGCCAAACTTCTGGGATCAAGGAAACGGTATGAGAGTCTGACACACAGCTGATATCACATGTTCATGTTAAAACAAGAAATGGAAAGAAGAGTTACATTTCAAAACATCCCATAACTACATGTGATGTGAATTTCTGCCTGTTGTTCTCCGGGTTGTCAAAAGCACAGACACTAGAGCTTCTAGAGAAGTTGCTTGTTAGAGCAGGTGTCACATCCTTCATTACTGTTTGGAACTCCTCACACACACACACACACCTCTTTAGTATTGTGAATCACTGTGAGTTGTTATTTATATCAGGTGCACATTAATGAACAGTCAGTGCTTCTGGTTAGACTCCTTTAAGACTGTCGGACATAAAACTGACTTTCAAGGTTACTTAGTGTTTCCAGGCACACAGAACATTATGCATATGCACGCTGACACTTGTGTTTCAACTCCACCATGATGGTCTGTCGTCGTCGAACGTGCGTTCTTCCAGGTTATCACAGAGAGCTTTAAAAACATCTAATTTGCTGAACATGAACATGAACATCTCTGGTTTGTGTCCAGCTGGGGATCGTAATAAAGACAATAAATCTAAACTTTCAAAGGCTTTTGAGGCTTAGGTTGATCTTTCCATCCAACTTAAACCTGCGTTAACTGATTTATTTGCCACTTGAGGGAAGTAAATCTGCTGTAAAAGCATCACTGACATATATCATCACCTTATAAAGTTATTATGACAAACAGCAACACAAACGTTTATTCAGTCGTGTTTGTGTCCACCTGATGAGTGTACTCTACCTTTAGCTGTTTAATTCTCTACCAGCTCCTGAGAAAAATATCTGGCTCCTTAGCTGCCAAATGCTCCACTATGCTCATCAGCTGTTTGCTACCTTTGTCTGCCTACTGAAAACAGCTGATGCTAAAACACATGGAGCTGAGAAGGTACAGAAGTCAGGCGATAATTCTCTGTGACAAGCATTTTCACATCACACACACCAGAATTTGTTAAATTAGGATAAGGTAAATCAAGCTCCACACACGCACAGTCAGCTAAAGCAGGAGTGAACGAAAGACTGAAAGATGGGGAGAAGACATGCAGAGAGAGGGGACATACAGCGGCAGCCTGCACAGGCCTACAGTTCACATAGGAGACAGCAGGACGGGGCTTGACTGAGCGCTTCCAGTTGCTAAGGAGAGTGAGGAGCAGCTCAGGGATGGAGCCGCTGCGGTAGTAAGACTTCAGGAAGGAAGAGAGGAGAGGAGAGGAGAGGAGAGGAGAGGAGAGGAGAGGAGAGGAGCAATAAACAGAGGATGACACATTTCACAGCACAGGAGGCAATGAAGACAGATGACTATGCAGAAACAAGGAAGAGAGAAATAACACAGAGATGAATGGAAAGCTAAAAAAGCTCAGAAACCTGACAGGAACACGAGTCTCTTGGGGCTGATGGGATACATACCCAGCTGGTGCTGCCCCCTTGACCCTTGGCAAAGAGGAGGGAGGACCCCTGCAGCACCGTCCACGAAGAGGTCCAGTTCTTCCTGTAAGGCACCATAACACAGAGACAACTCTCTTAAAAGCTCATCAGGATTTTAAAAAACGAAGCTTTGTGTGAACTGGTCAGTTCCTACCTGACTTTCTTTCCATTCTCTGTGATTTTGGTGACATTGAGGACTCCACACTTCTCTGAGGGCTGAGGAGGAAGACACAGACGCAGATAAGGACCTGCTAGAACACATGCATGAAAATACACACATCCAGACACACACACAGCGCTGAGGCTTGAGAAGCGAATGGGACAATGGAAGTGGCTGGGCTGCTTGATGTTATGTGCAAAATATCACCAGCAGAGGGCGCCCTAACGCTGCTGCAGAGGGTCAAAATTGCTGCATTCCTGGTTGGGAAATGTTTTGTCATGTTAGATGTGATGCAGTTAGACGTGGGATGTGGCATGCAGCTGGTGAGAAGAGCCAAATGCGATGCAGAGATGAAGAGTTTGGAGGATGAGAAGATGTTTGTGTTCGGATGCAGGCGAAAGAGGGATGGCGGTCAGTGTGGTGCGATGCGGTGTAAGCTGGGATACTAACTGTCGAGGGGTGCTTAGGAGATGAGGGGCAGGAGTCAGAGTCTGGAGAGCTCTGCTTGGGCGCCGGAGCACACTCCTACCAACAAGAGGCACAACATGATGAGTCGCTAACAACTACCAGCTAACTACGAGACACATGAAGACAGTCAGTCTGAGGTCAGTGAGGAGAGGAAAATGGATCAGCAACCTGCAGAGGAATCACAAGATTGTGTTGTAATGTTAGTAAAGGTCACCAAAAGGTAAGGATGAAGTTAGGATTGAGGTTGTAAACAACATGCTTTTATTCTGGGCCTCTGAGGAAAGTGTGTTAATTCAGCGAGAGGTTCCAAACTGCAGCTTCTTTCCTGTTCATCCAATCCACCTTAAGAACAAATCAGCCATCTTTGATTGACACGGCTTTGATTTCATCACAGCTTTCTAAACAAGTCTACAGGACACACTGACAGCGAATCAGAGCGGATCGTCTGTTGATTAGACGGGGGGGCCGGAGAGGAGCGGTACCAACTTTATCACGGCAAAGAGAGAGACGAAACCTCCTCGAGTCAGAAGTGAAGCGCCAGAGTCTGAGAGAAAACTGCAATGAAACCACCAGAGTTAGCCTCCCACACGCTCTCCTCACACTGAAACCTTCCACAGTTTGTTATCGAAAGCTGCTGGTGTCCAGTTTAACCTTGCTCATTAACATTTACCTGCCTAGAATGATAAAAATAAGCCTGAAACTATAAACTAAACTATAGTTTTCTTGTATTTGTCTCTCGTCAGTCCCATAATTTTACAGGAGTGTAATACTAACTGTCTACAGCACTCTTTTAAAGGCATAGTGTTTGCTGTAATGGATTACCGTGCTCCATGGAGGTCAGCTTACAACCTGACTCTGCACAGAAACTAGCTGGAGTGAATACAAACCAGAAACTTCCCTGTCTGATAACAACATCACAACACATTCACCTCTAACCACAGGTAGTAAACCTGCTGTCCACTTGAGCAACACACCCCTCTTTGCCCAGATCCCCAAATAAAAGAGCCAGATTAAGCCATTGTAAGCCTGTTTCTCCGCTGAGCTGAGAGCGTCATCAGTCCGCTGGGATTAAACTCACTGCCGATGAGACAGGTAACACAAAGACCACATGAAAAGACAGGGCCCACGTCCACACCGATCAGACCCAACAGTCTGTCACGAGCTCTCTGCTTTTTGAATCCCGCCGCCTTCACCGTGTCTTACCTTATCGTTGAGGTCTAGGACGTAGGTGCTGTGTCTCCACTTGGTGAGGACGATGGGGTCCTGCTGCTTCCTCTCCAGACTGCGACTCTTGGGAACCTCTCCGGACTGAGGGGAGATATTGTACTGCGGGGGCAGAGAGGACAGCTGAAGTTTAGACGCCACAGAGTTATTCCAGCTCACCTTTCAGTGTAGTCCCTCCGTCCTACCTCTCCTGATACTCTCCACAGCACCATTGGACAGAGGGAGTTCTCTTACAGCTCAGGCATTGTCTTCAACAGTCCCCAGTAAAGTCCACTGATAATACCCATGTCCGCACTACAGCCCACTCGCTCTGAGAATGGACTGCTGGTTTGTGATCAGCTCTCTGGATTAGCAGGTACACAGCCAGTAATAGTCTGTCACCCAAACCTGGCTCCTGTGTGAGCTCATCAGACTCTCATCCACTTACACTGACAGGAGAGGGCTTAGGAATACACACCATGGGGAGGAGGAGCCACGCAAAAGTGTGTTACCGGGTAGTGGTGTGAGGTGATGTAATCGAAGAAGATTTTCCACTTTCAAGAGGAGGGGGTGACTTTAAATGAGGTGCGAGTGAGGCAGCAGACGGACAGATGATGTTCATAGGATAATCTTACCTTGGGTAGTTCCCATTCTGACCTGGATCCATCAGCGCTGTAGTAGTAGGGCCGGCCTTGCTCGTCCACGTGTTTTATCCACTGCGAATACAAACAGCGTTCAGCAATCAAAGATAAGGAAAACAACCAGATTTGACACCATTTGCAGAGAGTGAATCTATAACGACATGCAGAAGGTGCCCCCCCCCCCCCCCCGATCCCTGCACAACAGGGATCAGTCCATATAAGGTGCACGGTTGATCAGTGGACTGCACCTTCTCCTGTGTGTACTCAGAGACGTAGAGTGTGTGTCCGTGTTCATCCAGCTCCTCGGACCAGCCTCTAGGGGGCGACCCGTACTGGCTGTCAGACTGACTGGAGTGGGTGCTGTGACAGTTTTCCTCTGAGGACAGCGGCTGAAGAAGAGACACAGAGAGACGCTTCATGAGACATGGTGGTTCAGTGTTCTCAACAAATATGTCCATGAGGACATTACAACCCTTTTACTTTTGTATGTCTGTTTTCTGCTACTTTGAATTTCTCTAGCTACAAAAGCTGCTTAGCTTGGCTAGCTTAACAGTAATGATACAAAGACTGGAAACCATTAACCTGGCTCTGTCAAACTGCTGCTTTTACAGTTCAGTTTAGGGCAAAAATAACAAAGAAAGTGCAGTATAATGTGTGAACAGAGCTTTAGAGGTGCTGGTAGGCACATTATTTTACCTTTGGACAGAGCCAGGCTGGCTGTTTCTGCCTGTTTATAGTCTTGCTAAGCTAAGCTAACCAGCTGCTGGCTGTAGCTTCATATTTACCATAAGTACATGTCAGTGATATCAATCATTTCATCTACCACATGCCACCAAAAAAAGTAAATAAGTGTATTTCCCTTGAGAACAGTTCCACCTCACCCCCACCACAACATCAAAACACTGCTCATACAAATGACACATTTGTCGTAACTATAGCTGCTGCTCATCCTTGTTGCCATTTATTACTAATTAACTTGTATATTTCATCCATCAATGAGTCAGCTGGTCTATAAAATGTAAAAAAAAATCCTCACATGAGAAGTTGTGACCAGCTTTAACTACAAATGAAACAATTCAAATGTATGTTGATTCATTTTCTTTTGGTTCACCCATCATCTCATTCATAATTAGACCACTGTAATTATTAGCTGTTACTCTTCCCTAGATGCTCCTGCAATAAACCAAACCACCACACGAGGGCAGTGTCAGACAGTGAGTCAGGAAGCTGCAACCTGACAGGAAATCTCCACTTCCCCCCTTCAAAGGCACTCATGTTTCCCTACCATCAGAGACCACAACAGCATTTTAAAAGTCCTTTGAGGTCCACCACACCGTCACCGCAGCCTGTTTGTTTAAGGCTTCATCTACACACTGTTTGTGTCCTCCGCCACTGTGGTTTCAGCTTCTCACATACAAACTGAATAGCTGAACCCTGTGCTTCAACATGGGATCACACCTACTGTTTGTCTGCCGAGTGGAGAAGTTGATTTGTTGCAGTCTTGTGTGCGTTTCATTTCACAGTTAGATGTTTTTTTACAGATTATCCGCTAC
Organism: Chaetodon auriga; assembly: GCF_051107435.1. Lineage (NCBI taxonomy): Eukaryota > Metazoa > Chordata > Actinopteri > Chaetodontiformes > Chaetodontidae > Chaetodon > Chaetodon auriga. The sequence goes on along the minus strand of NC_135094.1, from coordinate 17,366,108 downwards.
GCAAAACATGACAAAATGGCTTCGGTTGGTTTAAGCGACCCTCACCTCACTCTCCACTGTGCCCTGGCTGTCTCCTCGGATGCTACTGGTGCTGCCGCTCGTGTCCCTGGTGCGCGGCGGCTTCCAGGTGCGCTCTCCGGTGGCGCGGTTGTAGTAGAAATGCCTGCCACTCAGGTCTTTGTGGGTCTCCCAGTCGCCCAGGATGTGAAGAGGGGAGCTGGACGGGACGGGGGGCAGGCTGGACTGAGAGATCTTCAGCTCCTGGAGGTTGGTGTAGACCGGCGAGTCGGACCGGCCCTGACCCGTAGGTGATGTTGTCTGGTGGAAGAAAAAAAGGACAGCGGAGAGGAGGTCAGATCATGCACACTTCTTCAAGATCTCATTTAAGATCTGAACACTTTTTCCTGTTTTCAGCTGATATTCCCTCATGTCTACAGTGACTCTAAATGTCCTGGTTGTCCTCTGAAAATGTCATGATATTCCAGGAATTCCCCAACCAGAAGGAGCCCTGAAACGACTTCAGAGAGTGCTGAGATCTAAGGATCTGTAGGAATGTTGGGCCTGCGCAGCACAGAAACCAGCAGCTATCACATCCTGGAAAGAGACTGAGGAATGTAACAAGCTGAGCTGTTAAAAGTCAAAATCACAAACATGCGCCTTTAGCAGCAAAATCCCAACTTTTCTTTCTAAGAGCATGAAGGTGAGGCGATGAGCTACGAGTCTCTCTGACGGTCTGCACGACAGGATGCAGCTGCTGATCACATCGGATGCCACATGTGGCTTGCAGATACTTTAAAACCATATCAGTCCGATTCCAATCAGGTCCTCAAACCAGATGGACTCAGCACGCTTACATAATCTTTTATCTGTCTATTCAGAGAGCAGAGACAAATGCTATGAACATAAAGAGCTACTGGTGTTAGCATGCAAGCTTTACTTACATAAGACCTTTCAAAACAGAAGTTACTCAGTGGTTTACAGGAAGAGAAAGAGAAAGAGAAGACAAAATATGAAGAGAAGTACAATTAAGTGCAGAGCTCAGAATGACAAGGCATAAAATGAAGAGAAAGTGAGAGAAAACGAGGATTTTAAGATGCTTTTTAAAGATGGTCACTGATGAGTCTGTTTGTGACCACCTTTAGTTTTCTACCTCGACCTTTGAACAGACAGAAATTGCTGCTTTTATGAAATTGTATGTAAAAATTAAGCTTTAAAATCAATCCTGTAAGTGACAAGGAACCGATGGAGAGAAGCTAAAATTGTACCGACGTGTGATTTATGCTAGCTTTTGTTAACAAGATTCTTGTAGAGTTCTGGACCAGCTTGAGCTGAGCTAGAGAACATTTACAGAGGCAGGTGATCAAGGTGTTAGCCGGGAATCAGACGGAGAACAGCCCAGAGTGACACGGCGCAGGAGGCTGAGCTGAGCTGCGATGAAATACAACGAGGAAAGGAAGTGCAGTGGCAGGAGGGTCAGACGACGTGTTAAAAGGCTTATCAGATGCCAAAACACTGCACGACACTTCATCATAAACACACAAGATTTTACAAGTCAAGCTTATCTTTCATCACAGCCATGGCGAGATAAACGAGACAATCGACCAGAGATGTGAGCCTGCGTGTATTTGATTAGCTGACGCGGTGCTTTGCTGGATGACGCTGCATCGCCAGCCTCATCAAAGCGCGCGTGACCTCCTACAGATCTGAAGCTAAGAGCCCACATGGAGCTCACCGCACTGCATCAACACATCACTAACTAACAGATAAGAAGATCATTCTGATTAAATGAATCCCTGCAACAAACGAGCAGATGAAACAAAAATCATCATGCATTTTGACAGGATACACGTTGCAGCATGTTGTCACTTTTCTGTGACACAACCATCAACAATGCTTCGAATTGCACAAAAAGGGTCGGTTAAAATGAGGATGGCAAGAGTGAGGAAACAAGCCGAGGAGGAAGGGGAAGTAGACGGGGAGATAAGACAGAGCCTGCATCTGAGCAGAGGGCCGGTGTTGGTGAGGTCTATGAGGAAAACTCAATGAGTGTGAGGGTGCTGTTTCACTGCTAAAGCTAGTTTCTAAATGACTTCACAGCTAAGAAGAGTCAACACAATAAACTGACACACAAACGCGGCGCTGCAGCATCAGCGCTGACACACTTCAAAGACAGTCCTAACAGCCATCTTTGAAAACTTGGCAGCACGCGAAGGTCACACCACAAAAGCCACGAAGCGACGTTTCCGTGGCGACCGCTCAGATCATTCAACAGCGGCGCGGATGCTTCTGAAAAACATTTCAGAGCAGAGCTGAGTCTGTGAGAGCGACGCCAGCCTCGCGTCTCTAGAGGAGATCCAGCACCGAACATAGTGTAAAACACAGAGCAGGTAAAGACCCGCGCAGACGCAGGTGTGCTGCAGGTGAGGAATGTGGGGGGGTGGGGGTGGGGGTGGGGGACGCACTTCAGTCAGAGGATTTGAACCGCGTTCAGGACACAGATGGGACTTCCTGCCGGTCTTGGAATAACAGGAATATTTTTCACATAAATTATTATTTAATATCCTGCACACAGGCGGGAGCAGAGGAAGGGTTTCAGCAGCGTCCTGCTGCTTTCAGTTAGGTTTACCCGCTGCTTCCCCGCTTCAGTCCAACACACAGCAAGTGCTCCAGCATGGAGGCCAACCGCTGAGAGATGACGGTTTGGCTGAACTCGGGTTCAGACTCATCCGTCACAACCGGAATGGAGCCGGGGAGCCGCGGCTTTAATTGGGTTTTTAGGGAATAATGTGGTAATGATCAGGTCTAAATGCAGATGATTGAGTGTGGCCTGAGCAGCGAGGCTGGGGTCAAATCTATTTAGATTCCACTCAGGCCAGACAAACCCAACTGCATCCGCTGGAGAAGCAATTAACAAGACATAACGTCCATTTTGACAGCAGTTAAAACAAAACATTTTGCTGCAGCCTCCACTTTCATTCAGACGGCAATCGTTTCGGACAGAGCGGAGGGTCCACAGGCGGGCATCATTTAACCTCATATTATTCATGCTGCCTTTCCAGGTAGTATGTCTTCACCTGTACTTAAAGAGGTAGTTTAGCTATTAAGTATCACAGCAACATAAAGTGAAGAGACAGAAGAAGAACGGTTAAAACTGACTGAAGATTCTCAGTCATCCACATCACGACTTATTATTAGCCACGCCATTAACACTCCCATCAGCCTCAGCTGAATTACTAAATGTTAGCATATCTGTGATAAATACAAACCAGCCGAAAACACTGACCCAGTCAATAGCTGTCAGTCGGGCTCTGGCACTATACCTTTAACAACCTTTTTACAAAGAAAAGTGGATGACTAACTGCTCCCTTGAAACTGAGCAACAAACTCAAAATAGAACTGATGTCAAGAGACAATGGGTGCCCTCTTTTGCGAAAACGGACTGTTCTGCATGAGACAGAAAAGCCTTATGCAACGTGCACCATATGCTCAGAGAGAGGTCCAACGCATGCTTGGAATAGCAGAGGACTGAACTCAACATCAAGTGCTTCACTGGCAGCCTGCAGTCACATAGTATCTGCAGGATTCAGACCGACTAACTTTTGTTAGGATGTTATTAATGCTACCTGGAATTCAATTTAACAATGCTGGCGGTGCCTGCCGGCATCTGATGAAAAGTCCTCCAACTATAAATGGACAGTTTGAGGAAAAGGACGCCAGGAAATGAACTGTTACGGACATGAAATCCATCTTTTGGCAAAAGATGCACTGCAAAGATACCTGCCAGGATACAAACAATAGACCCTCTAGACTATTTTTAGATGAAGAAAAGCCACATATTTCCATGTCCATCATGTCTCATTTCAGGCCCCTGTCTGTTGTTTCACCTTGTATCCAGAGCTGCACACAAACACGTCGTCATCATCCTCGCTGGCTCTCCTGTAACCTCTGAATATACTGAATGCGCGACGCATGGCGACCTCACGGCGGCCATCAACACAGTGACAGGACGCACGCCGACCCCTGTGGCTTCACCTGCCTCCAACACACACACACACACACAAATTCCCTTTTTTCTGTCAGCCCTTCTGGCTGTCTAGCAGTCCGGTTGAAGGTAGGAGGGAATTTGAGACGGACTGTGACGGAGGGAAAGGGGAACAGGATCCGTCCGCCCAGCAAACATACTCCTCTAACACAACAGGAAATTACAGCGAAAAACTCAGAGCTTCCTCCATCAGAGCGTGCTTCTGTGCGTTTGAGTCAAACTGGGCACTGACAGACGTGTTGACAGACACACTGGCAGTTCGGACTGTTTCACCACAGGCCGGCCTCTATATTTAAACCAGGCCACTACGCTCCACACCGCCGAGCAGAGAGGAAAGATAACACCGCCCATCACTCCTGTGCGCGGCCTTCGTCCTGCTCTCATCTTTCACGTGAACGAATGAGTGCCGAGGACATGATCGACTGAGCGAGCTGTTGCATAGTTTGAGGGGCCGGGAAAAAAAGAAAGCCTTGACACAGTTGAACAATCTTCACCTGCAGAGAAATGATAACTCACCTGTTCAGGCTGGGATCAAGAAGTGATGAGGTACACTTGTAAATAATACTACGAGAACAAGTATTCTATTGTCAGTTAGTCCTACTTCAACAGCCCTCTAAGCATTATGCAATGCATGTTGTAATGTCACGAAGATCTTTCATTCCATTTCTTCTTCTAAAACCACAAACAGGAAGTTTACGAGGCTTTTAACTGATGATACACAATATATCAGCCAATATTCCCTTTTTCACATAAAGAGCTTCTTATATAGAACACTCAATGTGTCCAAATGACTGAATCTGAGATTTGAGTGTGTATTTTCTCTACCTGAGAGGGATTACCTGAACCACCTGTGCAATCCCTTAAACCTTCAATCTTAAAAACTTAAAGATGCACTAATCAATATTTCATGTGGGATGTGAGAAGTATTGCTTGTAATGTCAACCCTCCGCGTTGGCCTCAGCTCTACAGAACTTTTAAGCATCTTTTCAGCTCATTCAACTTCACTGTTTTGGCTCAGAGCCACTTATCTCCCCCCTCAGGAGCTGGAGGAGACCAAAACATAATAACAGAAGGGTGAATATTGGACTTTGGTTTGTCAGGAGGCCAGAAACACACCTTCAAATGAAAGCTAACGCTGCTCCTTTCTGCTGCATGCGTTAATAAGACGTTATGAGGTAATAATACATACGTGTTGTGTTTACTGCCTGTTGTGCTTCCCCCAGGTGGACAAAAAACACAAGTAATGCAACTTTAAAGAAAAAAAATCTGGACTATACTGAAACGTGATGAGGGCAGCATGTATTACACAGTGTAAAGTCTTATTGTATTAACTTATTCGCTTCTTTACATGTGATCTAAGTTACACAAACTCCTGGAACACTGACCAGCACATAGAGGCACAGTTTATCTGCGATGAGCCACAACAGATATCATCAGCTCAATAACTCTCATGACAACAATCTTTCACACATTCATATCCGTGGTCAGCGGTGATGAATCCTTCCCACAATGCACTGGCAGTCCTCTCAATGACTGCCTGATCGGAAACCTCTCCTCGCTGTCGTCTCACGGGCGGATCCCTGGCTAGTTTGAAGTGAATGAGACGAGACAGAGGGCTGGGAGGCTGGGGATCGAGACCCGGGGTCTCTGACAGGTAATTAAAAATAGAGAAGACCTGAGGGGGCGGGAGGGATCGCTCATACAGCTCGGGGGAGAGAGGAGCGTATGAGGGATGGATGGAGTGAGAGATACAGGCAGGAGTGAGGAGAGAGAGAGAGAGAGAGAGAGAGAGAGAGAGAGAGAGAGAGAGAGAGAGAGATGTGTTGAATGCAGAACAGTCTCCACAGCAGCAGCAGTCTGTCTGCACGGCCATGATAAATGAGTTTCAGACTACAGGCCAGTACAGTATAGAATCCCTGCAAACTGCATTTGAATGCATTGCGCAGCCTGCAGAGTGTGTAGGCACACGCAGCATGGAAATGTGTGATTAATTCAACTCAGAGAGGTCTAATGTGGAGGCAGAGGAGAAGAGACGCACGCAGCGAGAGCAAAAGACCTGATGAGAATTGGCTTGTTAATGGCGCCCGGTGAGATTGCGCTCTGCCGCGTGGAACACAGCTTACTGTAGCCCTTGTATTTATCACCAGGTTGGGAATACTACTCTGTGTCCTCCCCCTTCCTCCCCCCACCTCTGGTCTATCCACCTGCCCCACTGTGCTTGTACAATCACTAGAAACTGCCTGCGCCTCGCACCATAAATTATTCTGCTGGTAAAGAAGTGCAGGTCAGGGTGAGGGCAGGGCTGTAGGTGCACCCAGAGTCCACTAGGTGTCTCTCTCGGGTCGGCAGGGAGGACGGGAAGCGGGGCGCTGGTGAGTGGGTGGGAGTCTCCATCAAATGCATGTGGCCATGAGGAGAGTAGCGTGAGGGGGAGGGCTTTCTCTGGATGCACACATGGCAGCCCACTCTGCAGCATCTCCATGCTGCACTCTGAGACATCATTTGTATCCGTGCAGCAGCAACGCACGCTCACGCTCCATACATCCCACGCAGAAACAGCGCTAGCGCTTCATTCTTTCGGTTGTCTTGGACAGAGACTGTGATGTGATTCCGTCATGTTGCTGCAGCTGATTCAGAATGTGCTGAATGTACTGACAACGTTGCTGCTGCTGCTGCTGCCAGGATCCACGCAGAGACAAAGACAGTGGAACACATTCGATCAGCTCTTCAGACCCAACACTGGCTTCTAATTGAAAATTGTAATGCTTGTACTGCACATAAATGGCTAATTGACACAGCACCAGCATGTATCACTGACCTGCTGGTACAATATTAAAGTGCACAACCTCGTAAGGTTAAGAATGCTGTGATACAACGTGTCATCTAGACAACGACATTAGACTAACAGTGTCCAAATTGGCAGAACGGAAGGTTAAAAAGCCTGCTGTCCTGGCTGCATCCTCCTGGACACAACTGAAGGTTATGATGTTCAGTTTTTGTGCTGCTTCATCTGTACGGTCGCTGTGGAGGCTGCGATTATTGGTGCTGCTAAATTGTATATCAATGAGGGAGGTTTGTCTATATGTCTGCACATCTTTTCTTTTGAAATCTCTTTCAAATTATTTGCCTTACAGGACGTGGACATGTCTTTACAAATCTTGCCACAACAGCTTGTCAAATCACTGCGGACCCGAGCACACACAGATCAAGTCTAAAGGTGGCCATGTTTCATGTTAAAGGCTGTGGACACTATCACAGCAGTGAGGCTAAAATAATTAGCCTGCGTTTTGTTTAAAAGCTCTTTCCATCTTGTGTCACAGATGGCGCCTGCATCAGTGTCGCACCTCGGAGCGTGTGTGCATTGCCCCTAACTACGTTACATAACGTGATTGTGTAATTGAATTAGATGGAAGCAGGTTAAAGGAGCTGTGGTGGGGTGGTGGGGAGAGGTGGCACGGTGACTGACGGAGCTGCATCCGTGACCATGGCGACACCTGGCCAATCAGGCAGTCCCGCAGAGGAGCGTTTGAAGATGGACCGCGGGGGCTGGGGGTGGGGGTGGGGGGGGGGGCACGCCACCTCCGAGCCAATGCATCAATCCACGCCGCTCCCTCTGTTCTTTTGTCCTCAGTCCTCTCATCTTTCTCTGTTGACCTCTTCCCACCTCCTTCATCTTTCACTCCTTTTTCCCCTCTCTAACACAGAAACACACACACACACACACACACACACACACACACACACACACACACAGCAAACCCTCCCTGCCCTTTTCCCCCCACAGCATCCTCCAGTAATCATGCACCAAACCTCTTGGCCATTCTCTCCCTTTCTCTCTGCCCTCTCCCAGGCTCAGCCAACGCCCACCCCCCACCCCCCCCCCTCTCCCTCTGCTCCAGGAGGTATGATGCTGATCATGATGGCTGTGTCCATATGAGCAGATTAACCTACATTTCCACCTCACTGGGTGTCAGACCACATTCGCTCACTCCCCCATCATCACATTTGTGGCATTTCACAAGCCAAACCACCCCCCCCGCCATCAAGAGCTCTCTTCACAAGCAGAGACTGACACACACATCAACGTGAACACAAGAGCAAGAGCAGATGCTTACGATCACACACGCCGCTCCTCGCTTTCCTTTGCAACCAGCTCCAGCCCTGCACTGTAGCTCAGCGAGGCATCGTGCTTAAAAACACCTAATACTCATCTTGGGTGAAAAAGATTCAAAAGGGAGTGTGGGTAGAAGAAAATGTTAATGGCATTCGAATATTGACTTACAAATGCAACTCACACACACATGCAGGTCAGCAAGACTCGACCGGGGTTCGTGAGTGAAAGCACAGAAAATCCGGAGAAACCCTGAGATGAAAGTGAGTCAGCATCTTTTCACTCGTCAGGATGACGACAGCTACTTTCATTTCATGGATCAGAGGATTCGGCGCGGCCCACAGCCTGACAGAGACGAGAGCAATTAACCTTTTTGGTCCTGAGCTGATAGCGCTCAGCTAAAATGTCACTTTGTGTCTGTGGAAATACACCCTGCTCCTGATAAACCTCTAGTAGCTCCATGGATGCGGTGTCTGCAACTGGTCTAATAGACCCTGCTGCTGCTGCTGCTGCTGCTGCTTGGATACTGCAGACAAAGAAGCTTCAAGGCTGCAGAAAAGGCCACTTTACCAGATTAGAGCACAGAATGGTATAATCATGTAGAAAACAAGCTGCGATTGACAGCTCGAGTTTTGGTGTCGAGCTGATCTGGTTTACATAATTTCGGCTACTTTACAGACTGAGGGCTGTGCGAGCAGCATCTCTGTTGTCTTCATGTCTTCTGTGTGAGTAACAGAAGGGGTTTGCTGTGCCGCACGCTGCCTCTCCAATCACATTTTCCTCTTGAAATGTTAATGAGCTAGGGAGGGAGAATTTTGAGGACGGGGGAAGCCTGCAGCTCCCCTCCCTCTTGCGCACTCTCATGTGCATATGGGGAGACGCTGTCATTGGCCAAGAACCAGTCTGCCGTCCTGGGCCGCGGATTCTGCAGTACGAGTGTGCCAGTAAGTGAGCTTAACTAGAGCGAGGGAATCAAACAATTCATATCTGGGACAACACGTCCATGGTTATTTTATAGGCACCCAATGGATCACAGGGTTTGGCTTCCATTTGGGGCTCCGACTTGAGTCTGAGCGTGAAAGCAAACACAGACGAGCCAGAATCAGCCAGACATCTCCTTTTTAGTCCAGTTCCTCTCTTTAAAGCATATGGAGACATTCCTGGAGTGTTTAAGAATGTGTGTGTATGTCTCAAATATCGCCAGGTCTGTGCAGCAGGAGCATACAGCTGCTGGAGTTTGTGTGTGTGAGGATGCACAGTTGTGAGACACGGAATCTGAGATCATGTTTTTGCATTGGTGCTTACTGTCAGCGTGCATGATATGATTTGTGTAACAAGCCGTTTGGGGTGGCAGCACCTGCGTCCCTGCAGCACCTGGGCATGCCTTGTCTCAGCGTCTCCTGGGGTGTGTTGCTTTCCTCTCTCGCTATAGTCATCAGATCTGTGCAGCCTAGGCACACACAGCTTCCACCGGCCTGCCCACACCGCAAAGCAACGCGCACCTCTGAGAAACACTCAGAGAAAGTGATTGTGTGGTTGAAACAGAGACAAAGAGACTGCATGTGCACGCTATGCAGCGACTCCTACGGTCCTCTCCTCTAGGGGGTCACAGGCCGTGGAGCCACACAGCAGGCGTGACTCCCAATTCCCCAGCAGTCTGCCCGGTGCGTGTGCTGCGCTCCCACCCCTCCTCCTCTTTCTCCTCATCTTCTGCCAAACCTGGACTCAGCGACACCGCTCCTCTGAAAGCTGCACACCAGTCACGAGCCAGCGTCTGTGCTCTCCGATCAAAGTGTGAGACGGACAGATTTGTGGGACGGGATGACAGAGCAGCGCTGCAATCTGTTACCCACACAAGCATCCAATAAAAAGGAGGAACGGGATGTGATGGATTCTGCGTGCGCTCCTGAGAGAGAAGGCTGAACGGGAAGGGGCCCGGTAAATGAATTCTGGCTACAGAAGTCAAACGACCTGCCAGCGCCCTGACAGCATCAATTTGTTGTGTTTAGTCGCGGACAGGTTTTGGGGGGGAAACATATCGACGACGAGCCGAAGGAAAATTCAATTTCTTTAATGGAACCGGCGTTGCCAAATCTCTCTCTTATTACTCATTTCGAGTGGTCTTTGCCGTACAAAGACTCTCTGTGTTCTTACTCGCTGCCATCAGGTTTTTTGCTGCTGCAGGGCCAAGACAAACAGAGGGTCTGTTCTGCGCTGACACCACTAAACATTACACATTAGATTCTCACACTTGGCACTATGAAAACCTGGTTAATTAGTGCCACTGCAGGCTGTTTCCAGGTCAGTGTTTTTACAGACATACCTAGAGCAATATCATCATCGGGACGTGAAAAGAGCAGCACCCAGGCTGCACATGCGACAGAAACTTTTCTAGCTGGTGCCTGATCCATCCACCCGTGGCTCTGGCTATTAACAGCAGACCGCACCACTGTACTTTCTGATCTATTTTGCTTCCAGAATGATTGTTTCTCTCGCAGCACAGGGCTGACGCACAGACTTAGCAACATTCCTCTGTAGCTGACAGCTGACAGCTAAGCCCGCAGTTAATAACTAATCCTGCCCTCATGCCTTCAGCGCGATTGGCTCAAGCTAATTACACCGCCGCCCTTCGCTGGGTGAATGGCCGGTTGGACGGGGGTGGGCCCGTACAGCGGAGGCCTTTAGGTGCAGCTTAAATGATGAGAATTAATTAGCAAATATTGTGATAATCAGTTAGATTGAAGAAGAAAGGCCAAACGTTTGACAGTTTTTCCGTCTTCCATGGTGAAAAACTGATTCATTTGGGGATTCTTGGTTGGTCAGACAGAAGCAATCTGAAGACATCACACTGGACATGATGGGAATCTTCACTGATTCCTGATATTTTCTACACTGATTGATTAATCAAAGAAATAATCATGATTAATAGATTCATTGATTATAAAAATGATCTGCTTGCTGCAGCCTTACTTCATGGGTTCACTCAGTTCTTACAATCTGACAAGGTTTAGGTCCTGAGGTGGACTGGGTCCAAATTATATGCAGTGTTATTTAGTGGTGTAGCTCTACTGGTGCTGGCTCAGAGCACCACTCTCTCTCTATATATACATATACATACATACACACACACACACACACACACACACACACACACAGTGAATTGTCACATGACACAGCTGCTCGTTTATTAGAAGAGCATTGTGCTGTGGTCAGTGTTGGTGTTCTCTCTCATCTTGGGTCTACTTCAGAAGTGCATCTGATTGGCTTTTATTATCCTCAGGTCTATTTGAGACTGCCTCTGGCTGTCCTTAGTTTCCGCGCTTCACTGCAACATCCCCACATTTTTTTGAAAGTAGTACAGCCCTAGTGTGTTTCAGATGTATGGATCCGTGAAGACCTCTTACGGCTAAGGCATGCAGGAAGGAGCAGCACCAAAGGTACCTTAAATAAAGTCAACAAAAGCAGATGTGTTGTCCACTTGTTGTTTCCAATGGTAAACCACATCACGGTCTGATATGGAGAGAAAAATTCAGCTTTCGCATCGTCTCAGGATCTTTCTCAGAAGCATGCATGGGTCAGCCCACATGCAGAGCATCACTGGAGTAGCGCTGCTGGAGACAGGTCTCCATACACACAGAAAACTAGAGGCAGACCTGCCAGCTGACACTTTAAATACATGTTTGTTTTTGGCTCAAGACGTTTTTAATATAGCATTACTTCACACTGGACAATACATCTTTGTACCTTACTGAATACATGAGCAGCAGCACAAACTACATCATAAAAGCATATAATCACTTTGCAACAGCTCATTACACTGTGGAACAAGCTCCTATTAGACAAACCTCCAGTCGCTGTCCCTCTCTGTCTTTAGCAGTCGTCTGGAAGGCAGCTGGCGGTTTATAGTGGGTTATTAATATTCCCTCATATCTTCCTGCTAATCTGCTCTGTTTATATGGAAACAGATAGAGATACTCGACGGAGGCCAGGAGAGAGAGAAGGTGGAGCCCTGATTTCCCTCCGCTCCACAGCAGAAACTATTAATCTCCTTTTTAAATGAGTTGATAACATCTGGAATAATCATTAAAGCGAAAATTCAAAACAAGGAAGTGAACAGAACATTAAAACCATCTTTGAATGGAGCAAAGTTCCATCTTTGAGGTGAAATTATCTATAAGCTATAAAGGAAGGACTGGGGTGGGAAACTACATGGCCAGAATTAAATGGACACCTGAACATTACACACAAGCATCTCGTCCAACCAGTTCAGTATTTCAATAATTCCAACTGATGGATGGTATTTCTTTCCATATTCCACTTAATTGTGTTAATATCAGCAGGTCTAAGAGTCCACGTGCATCACCAAGCATGTTTCCATTTCTAGTGAACCTGACTGGCACATGAAAGCGACGTTCTTCCTGCTGGAACATGCACTTTGCACATATTCTCCTCAAGCTGGCCAGGAAGCTGTCTCTGCCGTCTGAAAACATCAGCGGGACTTCCATGAGACTTTGTGCTTTTGGGGGGAATGAGGAGGAGAATTTATGCATGTGCACACATTCCTTTTGATACATGTGCAAAACTCACGCACACGCATATCCTCCAGGGGCCTAATAAAACCACGAAAAGCACATAAGCCTCATCATGTAAAGGAAAAATATCACTCATACAGGGAACAAAGAGGCCTCAGTACTTCCTGTGTTGGTGGATTAGGTTTCAGAAGAAGCAGATTACATGTACCAGTGAAGTTTCTGTGTTGGACTGATGAATTAATGACTGCTGTAAACATGCTGCTGATGTTATTCTACATCTCTCGCAGCACGAGGATTCCAGGCCGGGCCCTTTGCTGCATGTCACCCTCTTTCCTGTCCCTGTCTGATAAAGGCATAAAAAATACTAAAATAAAGAAATCCATCCATACATTGAATGCATGTAAGGATAAAAAGACACATCAATGACAGAGATGAAACGAGGGCTGTCAGTTGACGCCAGGTACGCTTCCTTCCTCCGCCCTCATCCACCAACATCCCTACTGCACACACACCAGCACATCGAGCTGGGACGGTGACAAAAACAGATCAAGTTATCGTCTCCACGGCGCAGACAGCAAATAAATCAAGAGTCATCTGCAACAGAGCCGAGACATCAGCATGTTAGATAACTGGGACGCCCCAGGAACATTTCTTCTCCGCTGATAACCACTGCACAGATTACTGAGCACAAGGAACACACGCAATCAGCGAGGCACCAGCAGATATCTGCTGATACCTCGCTGATTACACGTGTTCCCTTTGCAGAACAACACAGACCATGTCAATCATTTGGGAGACAATGAGGGATTAATGCACTTGCATTGAGCCGCACCAGAGAAGGGCCTCGCTACCTATGCCTGTGACTCCTTTTATCTGGATTATTAGAGGGGCCTTCTCCAATATAGACAGCCTACAGCAGTCTGGGTTGTGTACGTCTAAATATAAGTGAGGTCTAGAGCAGGGGTCGAAAAACAGTCAGGATGGTAAAGTCGGATGGTAAAGTCGCCGTTGTGTGGCTGCTGGGAAAGGATACACTGTACTTGGAAAGTCTTAAGCACTTGTTGTGAAGAAGGATTTGCGACAGTGACCCCCTATAGATAATCATGCGTGGGCCGAAAAGCTTATGCTTAGGACACTGTGGTGAAAGGCATCAAAAATAAACATGAAATCAGATCTGCACATCTAACACAAATCTGTCAAAGTAAGCACATTCTGCACATGTTAAGGGCAATTAGACATGAGAGGAATAATAAAATCCCATTCAGAATTCATACTGATGTCTGCCTGCTTCACTTTAATTGCCCAGATGATTTCCAGGTGTTGCCTGTGGTCTCAGGTGGTCAGTGCTCAATCGACTCAATGACAATTTACATGTTTACAACAGTCAGGGTTTGCTGCAGCAGTGGGAATCACAGGCAACCTCATACTACTGCTATCACAACACACTGAGCGCAGTAATTAAGTAATTGCCGTCCTCCCGGGACAAATTTTGACTTGTTTGTATAAGTGCAACTCATTATATTAACAACCGCTGCCTTACACTTAAATGTGACAGTTCCAGTGCGCTGGTATGGGCATGAGTGTTGTATGAGTGTTACTAACAACACTAATGATGGCTCTGTGTTCTAAAAGTGTCCCAGGAAGCCATGACAGCGTGACAGTGAGCCAGCATGCAAAACAGAGCTTTTTCCCAGCAGACATTTTCACATGTCATAGCATGAAAGGCGTGTTCAGTCACATTAATAATGGCTGCACTGTACACAGACGGGGTTCTGCTATTGTGCGTGCTGGCTCACCGGAATGGCTTAACTGGGACACTTAATGGAACTGAGCCATCTTTAAGGTTATCAATTCCACCTGTGCTTTCGATCCTGTGACAAGTCATAGCATCTAATGCAAGAGGGCCTGTGATGCATGCTAACACTGTAACTGAAGGGAAGTCATGCCTGTGGGGATTAGAGTCATGCACTGATGTGGAGTTTGTCATAATGTTTTGATAATGATATGATGATACATTATCATGCACATAAAAGTCTGTAAAACAAGGATGTGATGCACCAGTATCACAAGAAAACAAACAATTACTCAAACAAAAAGTCAATAAATCAATTAGTGGACTGACAGAAAACTAATTGGTAACGATTTAAATGATTTCAACAAACTTGGCAAACATGCTCTGGTTCTAACCTCTTTAATGTGAGGATTTGCTTCTATTCTATGAAAATGAACATAATATTTGAGGTTGTGGACTGTTTCTTTCAGATAAAACAAGGAATGAGGTGACACTATAACACCTAAAAAAAAAAACAGGTCCTTAACACTATTTTATAGAAACAATTAACTACCTGACAGAGAGTAATTGGCACATTAGTGAAGAACGAAAATCCCTTTCAGTTACAGGCTTAATACCACGTATGTGTCGTGTCATGTTGCTACATTGGTTGGAAAAGTCATGACATGACTTCCATATCCATCCAGTTAAGGACATGTTTAATTGTATTTTGGGTGAAATGACCCTTTAAACTAGGCCCTGATTTATCTGCATCCAGCTTGGCCAACAGAACGGGGGTGTTGATGTGCGTGACGGAGCAGACTCAGGGGGCCTGGTGGCAGTAGGCCTGGGGTCCATTGATGCTGTGCCACATGAAGTGCAGAGACAGCGCGGGACACAAGGGCTCTTGGTACAGAGGAAAACAAAGGCCAGCCAGCCTTCAGTCACTACAGCTGAGCAGCTGACAATGACAGGAGAGGAGAGGTGGGGCTAAAGAAAGAAACAAAGTGGGGGGGGGGGGGGGGTTAAAGAGAGGTGTAAAGAGTCACACGGGTTACTTGGCTCCTCTAGGAGGGAGGGAACACTGTGACACAGAAAGAAAGCCAGAAAGGACTGGAGCAACAAAGACTAAAGAAGTCACAGTAGGTAGACCTGACAGCTGTGGTTACTGTGGTGAGTGGGGGGGGTAAAGCCAACATGGCTTAACCCCCTCAGTCTTTTCTCAGTCTTTCCTGTCCTCTGAGGAGGGCAGGCGTGTCAGAGCGGAGGAGGAGAGGGCCTTTAACCTTTTCTATGTCGAAGAAAAGCTTCAATCATGAATACAATCACCTGCACGCACAGACACGAGCGCACGTATGCAACCTCCAGGCGCTGTCACATCCCACAATATCAGCTCTGTTCACTGACAGTCTCTGTTCCCATCAGCCGGCCATTGGAGTTGAACTGCATTTGCCCTGCAGTTAAGTGAAGGTCAGATCCTCATTATACTCTCTCTGTGAATCAGTTATGGACTCCTTTTGATGCTGAAAGAGGACACTGAACACAGCCGTCAACCTCCTCTCTCTTATGTAACACAAAACTTTACCAACAGACAGCTGGAGTTTACTGCTACTCCTGAGGGAAATCTACTCCGAGCCTTTCAAAAACACACTGCATTCATTGGGCATCCATTAATATTAACGGAAAATCAACAGAATTCCCCTCAGAGCTTAAACAAGAAACTGAAACAGCAAATATGTAACTAGTAGGAATTAAGGAGGTAAGTTAAAATGTTGCAACCAGCCACCTTCAGCCCACGTCCATTTATTAGTCTAATAAATAAACAAAATCAACTCATACAATGTCAAGAAAGGAGATATTCTTACACCTATTTTCTAGTTTCTCTCTTTCACCAAACTAAGACAAGTTGAATTGCCTTGTTAATACACTTCATTCAAACTGTTCATCCAGGCTGCCTCCAACCACCAAACACTGATAAGACTACCTGTTAAATAAAGGCAGTGGAGTATGGGTGCAATGCAGTATTTGCCTGTGAGATACAGCAAAGAAGTAGAAAGCAGCATTACATAATCTTAAAACTTCCTGAACACAGTGCAAGAATCTCTACATTGTAAGATAACCAAATAGAGATCACCAGAATTCACAGTTAGATCATACACGCAGTTTGTCAGAGCAGCTCCCCACTCAGACCATGACAAGAACCAAGACCCACTAACACCTGCTCCACTTTTCCCCCAGCCAAGTAGCCTAAGCCTCGACGCCGCCAGTCGCATTCACTCTGCCTGCGTTCAGACAGTGCAGAACGACTGCTACTCACAATATAGTGTGGGGTCCTCAGGTATGAAAACATGGTCCAAAAAGGGGTGACGGGTCCAGTCGGGGCAGTGGGTGCCCAGCAGGTATGTGGATGTGGCAGGTGGTGGCTACTGTGACAGCCTCGCTGCATCCACGCTGTCGTCACACACAGCAGAAGAGGCCTCAGCGGCCGATTAAAGGATCTTAAGAGATCTATTTAGGGCCGTGGTGCTTGCCTTAAATAGGAGCGCTCATTAGCTGAATGACCTGAGCCTCTCAGAGACACAGAGAGAGAGGGAGAGAGAGAGAGGGGGAGAGAGAGAGAGAGAGATGGAGGGAGGATGAGTGACAGAAAATACAGAGCAGATGAAGGAGAGAAAGAGTGGATTGCTTGACGGGTGGCCATGCTCAAAGTTAGGCCATTAAAGGTCACAGGTCGTGATCTCGGGGTCATAAAGTCTGTGGTTCACACGCTCCAGTTACACAGACAGACGCTGCGGGGAGAGCTGCCCTTTAAACTGCACCGCATGGACCCGAGAAATGAGGCAAAAACAACTGAGGGCCTAATCTCAGCAGTGTCTGAGCAGCACAAACACAGCTCGACAAAAGCCGTCCGAAAGGCAGTTTTCCACCGCAAATAACATCCAGCAGGCTGCAATCATCAAACTGCCAGTATCTGCGGCGTTCTCTCTCCTCGGTCCAACGCTGGGAGGAGATTATCGAGATTAGATTTTGGAGTTGTGGTAAGTCTGCCACCAGCTGTGTGTGAAAACAAAGTGATCACAGCTGATCCCGACGCCCCTTTCAATGCTTCCTCCCCGTCAGTCAATGGAAAGGTCAGCCAAAATAGATGAGGATGATGACAGATTAGTGCCATTATCTACGTCGTTAGCGGAGCGGCAGGCTGGTGGGAGGAGCTGCTTGTCATGGGAACGTCACGATGTTGTGGTGATGAGCCAGGTGAGAGGGAGACTCATGGAGAGTGTCCGTGCCTGCTGCGTTTAATGCGAGTAAAATCCTTGAGAGGTGTGAAACTGACAGCTACAACAGCTGCATGCACAGATGTGTCATAGGAAAAGGCTTATTTCCGTCAATGACTTGCTGTTTGTCCATATTAATAAATATAATTATTATAAAAGTGGGCAGAAAGGAAACTTATAGGACGGAAAAATTTAAGTTACATCAAAATTGGAGCTGAAAAAGTCCAATAATCCATCACTTGATTGATCCAATCCCAAACCGTTCTCTGTTTCCAGCTTCTTAACTGTAAAGATCTGCTGCCTTTCTACATTTTATATGATTGTAAACGGAGTATGTTTGAGCTTTGGACATCCATATGAGTCACATATTGGCGGAGGGGATGTAGGACTGAAACAGGCTTACCCCAGCGTGCTGATGCATCACTGCACCTCGGCCTCAAATCAATAATGAATCCCTGATTAGAGCTTCGGGCTGCTTACAAGAGCTGGCAAATAATGAAGCAACACAGTACGACAATTATGGATGAGTCACCCTGTAAACTTTGGAGCCCCAAAAGTATAATTTCTACTGCTCACTTGTGCCTTGCCTGCATGGGAACATACTGGTAATCATCATCTTGCCTGGACTGAGAACTATCATACAGTACCAGAACATCAAACCTGATGGAAAAGCTCCACTTTGAGTTTAAAATCAAGGCCAAGTCTTTATTATCTTCATGTCTGTGCATTAGTTTCTGCTTATTTCTTCACAGAACGCCCCATGGCGGAGACAAAGACGAGTGTGTCTGTGTGTGCTCAAACAGATGATGACTCATTACTGGTAAGAACGGAGAGGGAACATCTCGGAGCCGCCGAGCACTCTGGCTGCGGCGCATCAGGGTATTAACCCCGGTGAATCAGGTTAATTGAAAATCAAACATGCAGCGAGGAGCGCTTTTATCTCACAATGCCGCTCCAGCTTTAGGTGCAACTGCAAAATAGAGAAACGGATGGTACGCCGAGGTGTGAGTCAGCGTAGCTTACACTTTGTGTCACTGTGTGATTGTGTTTGAAGCATGCATATGCATTAGTGTGTGTGTGTGTGTGTGTGTGTGTGCTCTGGAGCTGATTTCTAATGCTCCAAATTTAATGATCCCCCCCTCTGCAGAATGTGACCCAGATAAGCGCCACCCTGCCACCCTGGAGGTTCAAGTGGCATAATTCCACACATCTCTCCCTCTTTCCTCCACTGCTGCCACACTCCCACATAACCCTTTGTGGAGTGCTATAGGGTGCATTTGCAAAGGGTATGCGGGGCGTGTGTGTGTGCAGACGTGCATGTGACCATAGGCTGAATTGTTCAAGCCATTCATCAGTACCACACTCCCGACAACACTGATTGAACCTGTGGTGGAACTGCACGCTGAGGGGCCGCATGCGCCATTTCAACAGGAGATAGCCACCCACAAGGGAAATGGAAACTTCCTCCCAAAAGAAATCCTCAAACCAGCAGTCTGTTGTGAACACACACACATGGCATACAAACACAGACAGACACAGGAAGTGCTTCAGCTTGAGGTGTAAGACAAGCTTCTTAGAACACAGGCCGGAAGGTGTCGTATTTTTAACAAGTGAGCCACGTAGGTTGAACTATATTCAAGCAAACATCAGCAGAATGAAAATGCCTAGTTGCTATGTGTTTTTTTTTTTTTGTGGTTGCTAAGTAAGTAAGGCAATGCAGGATCTGCAGGGTACCCTGGTTTAACCGATCACAATGCTCCAAGAGAGGAAACAACCGACGTCTGTGTTAACATTAGGCGGGATTATGACAGATAAAGAGTCACAGCAGTGGTGGCATTTACACAGCAGTGCAAAAAGAGTAGGCATGCAAGGAAAGGATGGCGGGAATGAGGGCAAAATGCAGAGAGAGGAAGGAGAGAGGTGATGGAGGCGGATTGTTTGGGGAGCCGGCAGACAGCAACAGCACATCTGGGCTGAGAGAGACTGACAGCGGGGACCTCCTGCAGAGGGGACGGCACATCTACATGGAGGAAATGGAATTACCTGAGCAGAGAGAGAAAAGCGAAAGCGCAGCGGGCGGTTTGGACAACTCATTCTATTCTTCCGCCTCAGGCGCAGCACGGGAGGAGACTTCAAGGAACAACAAAAGTGAATATTTACAACAACACTGATTTCTATTCCGGTAGTCCTTGTAAAAAAAAAATAAAATAAAATAAAATAACACTGAAACGTATGGAGTATTTACAAATTATTGCTGGCTGAGGCCTGGCAGAACAAATTGTGTGGATGGGATGCAGTCAGTGTTGCTACAGGGTATGCGATAATTAAATTAGGAATACAGTGGAAACAGACAATGGGATCAAGGCTGTTTTTTAAAATGAAAGTGTCTGATTACATTCTAATACTGTGTATAAATCTGGCTGATTACTTCAGCCACAGCAACAACATCGTTATGCTGGTGCTCTAAGCATCTTCATGATCCCCCTTCATGCTGTGTATAGAGGAAGTGTCCTCAGCAATTAACAAAATAAAAGCAGCCATGGCAAGAGGGGAAGTCACAGAATGGAGACATGGAAACTAAAGCACACCAGGAAAGACGATCCACACTAAAGCGATGCACCAAAAGCTTTCACTGTGAACTGATATTGACCAATTCAAAGTGCTGTGTTCAAATGCCAGAGAGACATGAAGAGCTTTAGGTGATGGACAGGGATCTGACGATGTCCCCATTTAAAATCAAATCATTATTTTTTTCATTATCCATTAATGCTAGTTATACACTTGTATGCTCAAGGTAATGTGATGCACATTCCCGTCGCAAGTAACACACTCTTCCATTATTCCAGAAAATGCTAAATCTTTCATCTAATTTATCTGAAAAAATAAACATTTTGCAATTATTGCCACTCGGATGCATGGTTGTCATTGGACAGCAACAAAATATGTGCCAGCTTGGCAGTTTTGCTTAAAAATTCATAACCAAAATACTTTTTTGTCAGTAAACTTATTGACTAATCAACAGTTTCCAATTCCATTTCAGCTCCACAATGATGAACGTTAACCTCTAAGCACTTAATATTCTGAATAGATAGCCGCATGGTGACAGGGCCAAAGAACATGGGAAAGTGGGTTACCGGGCTACAGAAAATTAAAAGGGCAAATTTAAATCTCCGGCCCATCTACCCATTGGCCCACATACCATGACTCAGGGTGTTTGAGTGTGTATGTGTGTGTGTGCGTGTTGGGGGTGGACATGCAGTGACAGAAAGATCCATTGTGTCCTGTTGGGTGTGGGTCATGGGTCACTCAGCCCACTACCCAGAGGCTGCCAATCCTCCCTTCTCTATACCCATCCAGAGAAAAGTTCCAGTAGCGGAGCAGCCACTGTAAAGCCATTGTTATGGACGGTCCCTGCCAGAGAGAGGGCTGCCTTGTCATCTATACTGCCCAGTCACATGCTTGGGGTCTTTAGAAAAATGAACTGCATCATCAGCTGGCTACTGGTCTGCATGTCACACTGAAAACATGACCACATACTGAACTCTGGACTGCCTGCCACCTCCTCGTGTACACGTCGACATATTCTTGGCGATCAGACACCCACCTGCTGCTGTGTGCTACCTTCATCTCAACAGATCCCAGTGCCCTACATTTGGGGAAAGAAATAGTAACTGACTGGCTTTAGAAATATGCTTTCCCAGGCTCTGATATCTCCAAGCGGACAGCCTTGTTTCCCTTCGTCCTCTGAGTGACCCATAAAAGGGTCTTGGTAGGGTAATTGATCGTCACAGAGCTGCTTGTGTAGAAAGCAATTCAATTTCCACTAGGCATGTCTTGCCACATCAGTGAGAATGGTGCTATTGTTTTGTCGAACCGGCAATGGCACGTAAAGGCAACTCTGTGCGCCAAATCGTCCGCGGTCCATTGACAGAATGGGCACCGGGCAGGGCAGGAACTGGGGCACTTGGTAACCCTGAGCCAGGAGGTGGTCCTCTCCTGCTGAGTGGTGCTGACAGGGTTCTGGAGCAATGGTGTCACTGCTCTGGATAGCAGCAGCAGACAGGGTCAGTGGGTTTGTTTCGGGGTAACAAAGGGACACTGGATCAGGGTCCAAACGGGCACAGAGATGGTTGAGGAGCCGGGATGCAATCTGTTCCTGTTCAGGACAGGGACCTGGAGTGCATCCGGTTTATGAGTTTAGGATTTTAACATGTAAGTTTGACACTGATAGACTTAAGAGTTGAAGAGTAGAAGAGTAGTAGAGTAGTTTTAGGTATTCAGGGAACTGTCACATTCATTTTAAACAATATAAGATGACTGACAGGCGGCCTCTTTCAAGGTTTGGATGAGAAGAAACTCTCAGTTAATTCAGCAGACAAACAATGACCAAATAAATGAGACAATGTCTGCTTCTTTGACAATTAGTCAAAGGTCCAAAACAGCATGCATAAAACACAGAGGGTGCTGTATGTTGTGCATATTTTGAAGGTCTTTAAAGCAAATTTGTGATTTTGGGCTGTAAAAGTAAAATGAACCTAATGGAACTGAATGAATATACTTTTTAGAGAACCAACAAAATGATCTGCAGCTTCCGTCAATTCACTTCCAGGTTCAAATACTGCATGTGTGCTGCTAAGGATATATTGAAAGCCGTATTAACAGTGGGAAAAAATTATTTAGGAAACAGCGGAAACATCTGCACTCAAAGTCAATAAAATAAATAGCAAATTACAGCTTTTACCTACATCTGCTCTCTCCCTTATTCATGAAGCAAATGTCCCTTATATTGTGTAATATATATATAATAGATCTTATATTTGGCACATATGCAAATTGTAGATCTTCCCTGATTGTTTCTACTTCAATGAGAAATATAATGGTTCCTCTGTTCCTTCCTTTTAATCACTCCTTAATTTGAGCATCTTTCTGTGTAGTGGTTTTTTCTCTTTGACATCCTCCTCAAACATCATCTCAAACAGAGCATGCTCAACATCTCCAAAGCACCGCAGCCCTACAGGCGCTGGAGTGGCTTCCGTCTCATTTCAATACGTCGCCATGGTTGCAAATACCCACTCATTTCAGATCAATAGGGGCTCAAGAGCCTAGGGATTGGCTGCCAGATCAACAACAACCCTCTCTACTGGCCACCCGGAGGGGGTCCCGGCCCAGGCCACAGAGCAGCCGCATAACCCCCAACCCTAAGAAAGACAGATTACTCGCATTTCAATTACCATCAACAAGGGGCTCGAGTGAGAGACACAAGTAAGGAGAATGAATCTGTGAGTTAGGCAACAACGAAGACATGGAACAAAGTAGTGAATACCTTCACAATCTCCCTAACTGTCTTCAGCCCTTTTTAAAAAGAGATAAAGAAGAAGACGCACCATCATAACACTGACCCAGTGCCTGATTTTAGGAAGCATGCCGCCGTTCTGGAGGCAAAAGACACATGATGTGTCGCACAACAGAGCCAGCATTTTGTGTGATGTATAGCATAGGTGGCTCCTGGATTATCAGTTGCTGTAGGTTGGTTGTTAACCTCTCTGTCTTCTTTGATTTGGCTGCTAACTGCTGTTAGCTGCTTTTTAAATCCCCCATAACACGTCACCCCCGTCCAGTCCAGCCGGCTCCCGTATTTTACGCAGACACCAATAAGGCTCTGTCATGACCTCCGCTGTCGGCTTAACAGCAGAACGGAGAGGCGGAGTAACAGCGCAACATTCAAACACGTAAAAAGGGCTGTAAGGGAATCAACAGTATGGCACACTTGGTGCTGGACAGGACGTTTTGTTTTTACCCCCACCACAATCAGGGTCAAGACCAATAATCACAGACCAAATAAGCACACTGTTCAACAACAAGATGAGATAGGTTGGAACATGTTGGTGTGCGATGAACCAGAGTTTGGGGAAGGGGGGGTTTAACCCAGGAATGTACTGTACACAACCTCTTAATCCAGATATGTAAGAAGATTGCATTCTAGTATGTGCATGTGTGTATGTGTGCAGAGGTGGGGGTAGTCTGTCCAGGCTCGGGCTGACCTGTAAGCCCCTCTGTCCCTCAGTTGCATGAAGCTTACGCTGACGCCTACAACACTTTTTAGATGATTATGGCACTCTGGCCTGGTCTGTTCTTGTGGTTTAATCCCAACAAAACAATGTTGTAGATGTAGTCATTCCACCACAGGAAAGCACACACACACACTTGTTATTGCATCTTACATTCGCTCAGGCTTATTCGCTGATGCACCCAATCAACAGACTCTCATAGAGAAAGTACAACAGAGGGAAGTAAAATACAGCGTTCAGATGACTGACCTTTGTCATCAATAAGGCAGTGACGAATGAGTTCAATGGCCATCAAGACAGTCAAACTACACACGCTGATAATAATAAAAAGGATGCACTCATGACAAGGAAAAGGTGTAAACAAGCATTAATGAGGTGTGCCTGTCTGAGCAGATGGTTAGCAGGACTGTGATCAGGAGCTATCTGGTGACCCTTCACTGTCGACAGAATGGATTTAGTCTGTGTCACCTCCATCAGTGGTAAACAATCACTGGCTGGTCCCATACGGAGACAAAACAGAAAGAAACGCTGTATTAGTACATAAAATCTGTTTGAATTCCCATGTGTGTCTTTCTGTAAGCAGGTTATGTAAAAGTTGGTATATCCAGTATTAGCTGTGTTAATCTGAAGCCAGCCACACGCTTAAATGACACAATATCAAGGATTTTCTCATTAATAAAATCCTGTGAAACTGAGACAATTTACTGCATGTCAAAACATGAGTGTCACCTATGTGAATGCGTATTGGAAAAGGGAACTAAAGCATTAAGTCAACAGAAAGAGGTGCACGAGGCTGGACGGCAGCACTGGCACCCACACTCGCAAACACACATTTGTTTTTGCTTCTGTTCACTTTAGATAATGCTAACCTGACCAAGGTCCATCACAAATGAAAGGGAAAAAAGATAACATGCCTTGAAAGGCATAGGGGGAGACAGAAACATGAAACATGAAACCAAGAAGGCTCCAGGAGAACCGTTCCCTAAGCACAGCTTCACATCACATTTTATTTAATAGTGGGAGGTTTTAGAGCATTACTGTTCCCTGAATTGGATACAAGCTATTCTATAAGTTTCGGACTAAAACTTTGTAATCCCTCCCCGACGGAATAATCAACAAGCTGTCAATCAGCTATACAAAGAGGTGATCAAACCAGCCAATGGTGTTGCAGAGCCAGCAGAGCATGAAGGGAACACTGAGACGTCCGTTACTGCCGGCATATCCATTTCATTAATGGACACTGGGAGTGACTCTCTGCCAATCAAACGCAAGGGCACTGAAAGGCCGCCGGCCTTGGAAGTCGCTTCCATGAACACTGATCAGCCTCCTCTTGCCTCTGTCTTATCTATGAGCTCTATGGGCTATTTCTGACTGGCTCTGAGGAAATGTACAGAGACATGTACTGTATCCCCAAAAGGCAGAGCTTGGTTGGCAGACTTCCTGCTGTGCTCAAACCCCATCTGAGTGCAATTATAGGATGTGTGCTAATGCTGTTTTAAAATTGGATTTGCTGTTTGAGATGGCTGTCTGGGTACAGAGCTTTAAAGCTGGCAGAGGGATCCAGACGGATCCACAGTAGTGTAGTGTGCACTCTGTGTGTATCCCCTTTGTTTTTCACTGTGGTACCTCTGTTCAGTGACAGCTGCTCGTGGAAAGTTCTGAGGACAAAAAAAAAAAAACACAGAGTTTCTAGAAAGTCGATTCAGCGGTAAAAATCGCGAGGCTGCTACAGGACTGTAGCAGCCGCACATCCTCAACTACCAGCCCGCGAGTGACCTACAAAAGCAGAACTGATGATCAAACAATAACGCATCCAACAAACTCCACTGATAGAAGATCAATAAAGTGAACAGAGCAGCATCATCAACAGAACGCAGAGGTTAAACTCAAATCACAGCACAGCTCAGTGACTCCTCCACACTTTTCCACCCCTGCACACAGACACCAACTGCTGCTGCTGCTGCTGCTGCTGCATGATGACAGACCAATTCTAATCTCCCTTTCGCAGTAAATGACCTCTGGCAAGACAGACGCTGGCGGAAATATTTCGGCGCTGATCGATTCACAGCTCATCCTTTGTCTCTTTGGCAGCCACGCCAAGTAATTAGCGATAGCGATGGCATATGACAGAGACAATACGTGCCCCTTGATGCTCAAAGATGCCTACGCGCTGATGCTTCCACCGGCCCTCGCACACGCCTGCACCAGCTGCACCTCTCCGGAGGAAAGCAGTGAGAGCAGAGAAATAACCGGATGGGCCACAGATGATCTTTGATCTGCAGTAATGGGCCGTATTGTTGCGCTAAATTACTGAGAGATACAAGCTATTAAGTAAAAAGCGCAACAAGTCAAAGAGCAGCCGAAGCACAAGAATAAAGCGTGTGACAAGAAGGTGAAAGAATGGGAAAAGATACCCTTTCATTACACAGAAGATCAAATTTGAGGCCATCCTGAACTCAGTTAGTTTAATTTCTAACATAAGGAGACTCATTTTATAGCGAAGCAGCTGCACAGGATCTCCTCCAATGGTACATCCCATAATCACATTACTTTGTTTTCAGTCCTGTATTTTGAAGAGAAAAGATGTGAAAGTAAAGACTAATGTTCAAATAACGTGAAGCATTTCGACAGAAATTTTCATCTTTCAAAGCATGATTTGTTAGAACTTTCAAATTTCACTCAGTCTCCATGCAGGCGAAACACCAGTGTGGGCGAAAACAAGGAGAGGGAAATAAACACAAAGCCAAGCACTGTGGAGAGTGACGGCGCTCTACTTTAGCGCTCTGCTGACTCCGATCCCCCGTGGTGGATTCAGAGGTAATAGGAGAAATCGGAAAACAAGGCACACCACACAGAAAGCACTACATGCAGGCCAAAAACGCTTTTATAGCCAGAAAGAGATATCTAAATGCTTCACAGTCACTGTGCTAATAGCCACATACTGTACATCGAACACAGAGAGCTTTGTAAGAGATACTATGGGAAATAGTTCCCCAGACCATGATCGCTGTCCTCAGAGGGCTGAACGTAAGCATGGCTTGACCTGTCCGCTCATCCAAAGCAGGAGGCCGCTGGGGGGAAAATGACTAGCAGCTGTTCAAAAGACTCCGGACACAGCCAGCATCAGTTATGTAAGCATGCACTGAGAGCCCGGTGCCCCGAGCATCATCACTTGTATGCAAACACAGACCTCTGTGGATAACACAGAGAAGGGCGGTCAAGTTACTAGCTAAATAAATCCCACACAAAAACACCCACACGTGTCCAACACCATATCAAACACATAACAGTGCACACAACAGTTGGTGCTGTCAGTCTGAATGTTCAGTCAAAGTCAAAATGTCACGGGCAGAAAGGGGCTCTGGTGGTGAGAAAGAAATCACGCTGGGATCCAAAAATCTCCAGGGAGGGTTGCTGGCTAAGAGACAAAGAAGGAGAGGGAGGAAGCGTGAGGTAAATAAATCACGGGGCTACCAAAAGCAGGCCAGCTCGCTTACCTTCTCTGGGTACATGCTGTCCCAGTCCACCGAGCTACAGTGGTGAGCCGGGCCCAGAGAGAGGGACGCTGAGCGACGGGAGGGGGGACTGAATGAGCCGCAGTGAGCAATGGGGTGAGGAGGAGAAGAGGGAAAGAGCGGGAGTGAGCAAATTAAATAGGTGATGTATCCCCGTCATCCGCCCTGTGAATAAACGCCACGCTGCATCACAGGCTGACAGGCAGAGCGGCTTCACGGACGCTGGAGCGGAGAGAACTACGACCGACAGAGAGAGAGAGAGAGAGAGAGAGAGAGAGGGAGGAAGCCTTGACTCACTAACTCTAAACTGTTGGCTGTGTCTTTAGTTCCATGAACACTCCTGCAGTGCTGTAGATCAGTTGGTAAGTTTACATGTATTACCTCACCTTGGTAGAGCTGCAAAGAAGTCAGGTGACAGGCTTAATTGCATGTTGGTGATGGACTGACGACTCGCAGGTCTTTCCTCGCCTGATCACCAAACTGAACCGCCCTTTGGTTTCATTTCTACCACTTCCTCTGATATCATGCTCGGCTTAAACATTTGGTTTGTGAGGGGGATGTTTGGTTTTGCTCTAAATGATCCGTCATAAATGATGTGCCCGCCCTGCTTACATCATTCTCCGGTTAACCAGAAACTGTAACAGCGGTTGCTAGGAACAGTGAACCACTTCACCACACTCAAACATTACGACCAAACCAATCACATCCATCACGGTCGCCATTTGTCTTCGCCACTTTTCTCTGCCTATTTTTCACGGATGGAAGTATTGTTTGGGCTCTTGCACAGCGTAACTGATGCTCCCATTCCCACCTACATCTCCCTCCAAATGGGGAGAAACACCCACAAATGAGTGCAACATACCTCTATGAATCAATGAACAAGCGGGAGACGTAGGCAGTGATTCAGAGCATAAATCCATCTATCTCATCACATAAAACTGGATTGGTCTGATCAACAGGTGGTGTTAACGTCCCAAGATATGCTGGAATGTGCCAACAAAGACGGGGAGAAGACTGCAAGCCAGTAAACGTGGAGAACACCACAGGGTCTCTTTAATCTCCAGGAGTTGATCCACTCATCACAGCGATTCCATTGATTTTCTTTCAAAAATTCCTGCATAAATGCTGCAGTAAACAAGCCCTTATCGAAAGTTCAGACGATCGTGTCATCCACAGCTGATGTCTTTCGTTTCAGATGATATGGGGGAATCACTGCCGGTTAGAGTGGGAGCTGATACGCGATTTAATTAGCAATGACAATGTACGATGTGACTTGCCTGGCGCAGCATCAAAGACGCAATGTGTAAGATATGGTCAGAATTTCAGTTTTAAACAATAAAAAAATGAAGTAGCGTCATCAACAGAATGCGAAGAAGTGACAGCTCTGATGTAACGTCACGTGCGCATTGTGCAGCAGAGAAGTTAGCATGCTAACCAGCTAGCTCTGGCCCAGCCTGCCTCATAACAGCCCTGAGCTAACTAGCAAACGGATGCTTGCAGCTATGGCTAAAGAGAGTTACGGTATCTTTACTTTACACACTGAGCAGCAGTTAGCAGTTACTCTGGTGATGTGCTGCCCCCTGTTTGTTTGGAGTGAGCAATTCTTACACATTGCACCTTTAATTAGCTGCTACCACAACTCAAACAATCTGATTGCCATGAAAGTATCAAATAATGATCTGTTTCAAAGGGGGTTTCCACAGTATGCTAAGAACAAAATATAGAAGTAAACACTGCTGCAACAATCGCTGCTCTTACACCTTAAACCTTAACAAAGAGAAACAGAGAATGTAAGTAAACCATTCTATCCGTCTCACCTTTAGCCCACACTTCATGGAAAGAATTAAAAAAGGTTAAATCCTGCACCTTACACAACAGACATGATTCTCCTTAACCCCAGGCCTGATTTGTCAAGGCCGGCTCTCGCGGCCGTCTTGAAGGCTCAGCCGCGGGGGGCTTGAGGGTTTAATCCTCTTGTTATATCACAGAGGCCTGGATGGATGTGGGGAATTTGAAAAAAAAAAAAAAAAAAGGTGGTCACAGGTTGGAAGTGCAGACCAGGAGCTCCTCATTGTTGTCCTGCCCTTCACTGAGACCACATCTGACAACATCACTCAGTAAGACTGAAGGGACAGACAGGTGAGCAAAGGGGGATACGAGGCTCACAGTAGAAAAGGAAGCAACAGAGACAGGGTGAGCGAGAAAAGCAGAAGAGAAACTAAAAGGTCCAGACAGAGGAAACGGGAGAGAATTAGAAAGAATGCAGGCGGGCGGATGAGCAGACAGAGAGCTGCAGACTCTCACATGAACACAGCGGACGCACTATTTGCTCAAGTTTAATATTAGATTACCGAAAAGTCCAGGGCTTCACTTTTGAGGGGAAAGCAGACCTTCATTGACTTAGCTTGCCTATTGCCTCACTGTATGGGAGTGTGTGTGTGTGCGTGTGTGTGTAGGCACTGAGGCAGGAATGTCAAGTATGCACTGGAAAACAAGCAGGGGCCTCCTTTTCAGCCGGTCCACGAGTAAGACTCTCGGCAGAGGTCCAGATTATGGGGTGCAACAGACAGGAGATGGTTACACTTTACAGCGCTGCTTTGCACTCATATTTGTTGCTATTTACAAGATCATTATGCAATAAAGCACGTACTTTCTTGTACCTACTTCAAAAGATTTGAGCTTATTTGGAAATTGGCTGTAAAGAGGGCTCTGGAGCAAATTTAGGACTCTGCGGGCAAAGAATCCATTTGGCACAACATGTAATTAGCAGGTTATTGTGGTGCTGGAATGTTTAGGAACAGGTCCTTTCTGTACAGTAAGCCGAGGAGCTTCCCAGGACCCTCAAGTGTGAGAGAAAGTCTCTGCCGCCAGCCGCCACGCTGTCCTCCACACGAGCAATACACACATTCTGCTTCACGCGGGAGAAAACTCACATCACTGGACAATAATGATCCATTTCAGCGCTCCAAAACAGCAGCGGTAAATTGATCAAACCTTTCTGTGAGTGAAAACATTTTCAAAGTGCACTCAGGAGTCCCGGCCGCCCCCACACAGCAGTCTATTTCAATGCACCGCTCAGTCCCTGACACACATTCTCAGCCTTTGCTCTGTTGCACAAGTCGGCAAACATACAGCTGAGCAGAACCGAGCGCGTGTTGGAAGAAACAACAGTACGCAATGAGCAATCCATCCACGTTCAAGAACAGCTCGACAGACAATCATGACATCCAGTTTTAATGCTCTCCTCCATCTTTAATGGTGGCCTTGTAATGTTGTCATTCATCTCACCGTGGCGGCTATTCAGAGGTTTACGGCTCACGGGCTACAACTAATCTCCAGATTCACCCAAACATGAAAACATATCTGTCTGGCCTCCTGTCCCCGGGTCTCTGCCATCTCACGGGGGCTCTGTCAAGGCCCAGGGCCCTCGCGCTTTGTCCCTGTCTCGCTACGCCCACGACCGCCTCCCTCCCTCCCCCTCCTCCTCCTCTTTCAGCTAGCGAGACCACACAGCAGGCTGAAGGCAGACAGACGCTGGCCTCGACTCAGCTGTTTCCTTTTGTTTTAAACCCTTTGGGGATCCTGTCCGGATGCACTTACAAGCTTGTTATGTCATTGTGGCTGCATGCATCCTTAAAGCTGACCGTCGAGGAGATTCCGGTGAAACAAGACATGCTAGTGCCTGATCCAGCTTGTAATCTCAGGGAATTACTGGTTTTATTATAACATGACGCAGCGCACATCACAGACCATGAGGACTTCTGAACAGATACATGTGCTGTGTTTGGAAGAAAGAGAGGGCCCGTCAGTGCTTCTTGTCTTATGTGGGGTGTGATTGTGTGAATCAGAATAAAGGCGGGGGTGCAGGGGGGGGGGGGCTCTCAAGGTCTTTCTCATCAGACAGTGAGTGAGCGGCAGGGCAGCCTGCTGGCTCCACGGCGCAAAGCCACAGACACAAACACATCCAGGGCCGCAACATCTTCCCCTCGGTGACACATCTCCCAGGAAGAAAACAACAATCTGGCCTCTCACACAATCCCGCAGAGCAGCCTTCATCCGCTCATTAAGTCACTGCGCTTTGGAAAGAAAACGAGCTTCCCACCAAAAGGACAAGTTCTTAAGAAGATATGAGTAAAAGTGTTCCGAAATAATCCAACTGAAAATAACTTTGCCGAGACTCGTGTTGCTCATGTTTTTCTGTTGAGTTTTAAAATTAGCAAAACCAAAGAGTCTTAAAAGCTGAATAGCCGTAGCGAAACCCAATATGTTTATGTGAAAAAGCAGGCTTTTAAAATCAAACGGCCTGCCACATTCTTTTAAGAAAATAAACACTATCCCACGTCCAGGTTCTTGAGCAGTGAGGAAAAGAGGTTTATTTTGCCAATCCCTTAAGAGCATAGGGGCTGTGCTTTTAGAGGAGAGGGGAGGACTCGGGGACTAAATAGGATTCAGGAGGATGGCCGTGTTGCCCCACCGGCCCCTCGCGGTGGGGGCGAGGAGGCGGGGAGTGGACTATCGCGCTCTGCTGCTGCCAGAGCCCCAGAGATAAGCAAATTACATATGGAAAGCATGGAGAGACACAGAGGCGTTAATCGTCACCCGGAGATCAAATCTAATCAATTAGGGGTGGCCAGCTGGCACTCGAGCGGAGGCATGTCAGCGACAAATCCCTCCAAAAGATCCAGCCGTCCAGCAGCCTCTTCGACAGAGACGGAATATCTTGTGATTGTGGACAAAACGAGATATTTCACCTCATCATCTTGGGCTTCAGAAAATACTGATGGACAGTTTTCACTGTTTTCTGACATCCATAGTTGGAAGACCTGCTGATTCATTTGATAGTTGACAACTAATCGATTCGTCGTTGCAGCTCTAGAATCCACTGTTTTTGGATCTGTTTACCTTTTGCATGGGTCTGACCATGAACCAGGGTCCCTCTGCTGCACTCGTTTTTGAATATTTTAATCTGCCTCTTGCAAGATCCCCAACTTATTCCTGAAACTTTAGATGTGCACACAGTCAGAGCCATAAACAGAGAGCATCCAAATCAGGACACTGGAGTGCCTCTCCTGCAGAGTTCCTGTGCTGTGTTGATCAAACTGGGCTCTATGAGAGGACGTGAGGTCTGGTCTGGCTGAGAATGACTTCAGTCCACTTTGTATTCAACATTGTTAAGAGTTGCGAGCATTATAGTGGCGAGCAGAGAGGGTGCAGCTGTGCATCATGCAGTTCTGTGTTGTTTCGCTCTGCCTTCCTTTACCACCACTGTCTCTCCACATTTCCCTTCCAACTAGGTTTCCACGTGTTTCTGTTATCCATGTTAAAAAGACAAATATCAGCCAATAAATCAGCTTTATCAGTCAGGCTCTAGTGAGCACCAACAACTTCTCCAAAATCAATTTGTACAATTCAGCATTGTCACAAAATGATCCTCTCTTTTATCTCTCGCTCTCTCTCGGGCCCAGTTTGTCTGCACCCAAAGCAATGACAGGAAGCAGTGGAAGTAGGGGAGTTGAAAGAATTGGGTTTTTTGCATGGTCATTCACTTGCCTGGCAACCGGCCAAACAGGACAAACTAACACAACACCACAAAAGGCACAAAGAGCGAGGGAGTGGGTTCCACCTGCCCCGGCGACCACAGACAGCGCTGAGCTTCACAGGGAGTTCTTGGCTGAATCCTGTCTGCTGTCTGTTTCTTATCCGCCCCTCCAGCACGACTGTAGCCTGACAAAAAAAAAAAAAAAAAAAACACCCAAAAGAGCTGCCCATGCAAATGTAAATGGCTAAGAGTGAAATGTGTGTTTATTTTGGCCTGTGTGATTTGACAAGCGTGAAATGAATTCAAAAAGGTTGGTGCAGGCAGGCAGCAACACAGAAAACAACCCTTTTCTTGCCTTGATGGAGGCTTTTGAGGTATGTCAATTCCAACCCACCAACCATTTAGCTGTCCTGCATGTGGGGCTCTGAGCTCTTAAACTGTGTTAGTGGGCTTCCATTCGCACTTCCCTTTCCTTCACATGGCGCATCACACATGGCACTCACACTCGCACAGTGGCCCCCACGGCGGGGCGACTGGGGGCAACAGACTGATCCTCCGCAGATATGACCTAGTTTCTATTCAAGCCCATCTCTCTTTGTTCACTCCACGGTGGAGGAGGCTTCTGCAGCCTGCCGAACAAAGAACACAAGCAGCACTTGGAGCCTTCAAACAAGCTGACCCTGCCTGGATACAGCCACCCCAAAAATGGCTCGCGAAGAGCAATGTCGCTCGGACTCCCACTGTCTTGAAATCTCCTTTTTCCACTTTGATCTACCTCCGCTGCAGACGAGGGAGGATAAGCCTCGGTTCCTGCAGCCTTCCACCCATTCTCTCATTCTCCTGGCTCAGAGGGATGGGGCAGATATCATGGAAGTGGTGGTGGGGGGAGCATCAGGAAGTTTGGATCCCTACATAGAGGCTTACTTTATCAAAGCCCTTGAGGAGATCATCTGCTTCAAAGCACACGTTTTGGGTGTAATACCTTTACAGACATTCCTGTAGTGCAAGGACATCAGCAAGCTTAAAAAACAGAAGAAACAGCAGTGCTACATAACAACACAACCAGGCCGCTGTGTTTGACATTTTCTTGGATTAAATGTACCTGAAGACTCTCAATTACAAAACCCTCCATTTAACAGTGAAGCTGTTAACAGACCATTTAGCCCTTAATGACCCGACTGCTACGGCCGCCTCCCCAAAAAAATGCACATCTGCACGAGCCAGACAAATTATGCTTCAAGGGCAACAGTAGAAGATTTTAATAAGCACCTGCAACTGTTGCCGCTTTTGTCAAATCTGGCAAATGGGGCACAAAATTGTTTGAGGTTGTGTTTTAGGGGCTGATGAATGAATGCGGCTCTGCAAGAGACAGCGAGCGGAGAACATGCAATCTCTGAACACCCAATATCACAGAATCTGATGGGGACAAGGGCGGTTATCTGCAGCAGCCCAAGAGAACAAAATGAGCACAGGGTGGGAAGGAAATCAGGGAGAGAGGAAGACGAGGAAGGGAACGGAAGGCACAATTGAGATCGCAAAGAAGGACAAAACCAATAGTACAACTGAGAGTCAGCAGTCCAGATTTCCTGTTTGGAAGGCAGCAGAGACAGAGCTCAACAGCTACCTTGTATTGTCTGCAGTGTCCCTACAAACTTCAAACTACAACAAAAATGCACAAAAGCAAAACTCATAAGTGGAGCAAATGAAGCAGATCCTGGAAGGACATTTCTAGAACAGTTAAGTCGACACTTACCTGCGTGTGTTCTGTCGAGCTGCTGCTCAGCTCGTCCCCAGACTCGGAGTCGTTGTGGAGCTTGTTCAGCCCCTCTCCTGGCAGGTCGCTCGGTGGGGAGGTCTTGTCGCTATCTGGACTCTTGTTGTGGTTGTTCCCCACTTTGAGCGGAGGCGAGTCTGCCCGTGTCCTTGGCAAAGTTGAATTGTTGGCGTGGTGATGGTTGTTGTTGTTGTGAAGAAGCACCAGTTCAGCGACCACCTTGCAGTGATGGGGACTCCCCACATTCTGGTTTGCATCCTTGGGCAGAACTGGTGGTGTGACACGATCAGAGGACGGCGACGGGGTGGAGGAAGGAGACGGACGGCCAAAGCTGGACATTTCCGGCTGGGGTCTGTTGAGGTTTTCATTGGATGCCCGGCAGATATCCAAAACAGTGGGCTTGGCCCTCAAGGATGGCTTCTGGGGGGGCATAAGTGCCCGACGCACCTCCCTGACATACTGCGCCGGCACATAAAAGGCCTTGGTGCCCTCCTCCTTCCTCACCTGCCACCAGTCCTCATTGGTCTTCTTCACCAGCATGTACCACTCTCCCTGGCGGATAGTCACCATCTTGTCTTTGGCCTTGTACTCATAGTCGTACTCCACCTCGATGTAGACCTGGCCCGGGGCGATGGGCAGCCCCTCTCTGTCAGCCATGACTGCCGGAACAAGCACTTGAACTCTGACCTCAGCTGCTCAGCAACCCAGGCCTGGAGGACTCCTCATGTCTGGCTGGGGACACTGCTGGAGATAAGACAGACAGGGGAAGGCTTTTTTTTCCAGTTATATGTCACAAGCTATATTTTTAAGGCACAAGACCTTCAGCAAGCTCAGACACATGAACATAAACCCACCAAACCACACAAACATGCTCCCATTTCACCGTACAGATGTCCAAGCCTGTCACACCCAGCCTTATTACTCACCTGATTACCACCAACCACAAAGTGCTACCACTACTACACTAACATTATGACATGATCTACTACCAAACACAGGCTCTACTGGTGAGTCAAGTAAAGAACACCACGTCTCCTCCCTCTGATCATCAAAAACCACAACAGACAGTCAACACTGATTGCTCTGGTAACCGATACCACTGCTAAGGATATCCAGCCTGGTAACCAGATCACCCTCTGCGGCGCTAAAGGTGATGACAACATGACCCCACACGCTGATCCTGCATGCGATCCAGTGACTACAATGACTCCCTGGAGCTTACATTCCCTCAGAGACTGCATCCAAAAATAAAGCGTGTGCCGTCTGAGAGAGTCCCGCTCTGCAGTTTGGCATCATTAATGCTGTTACAAGACAGTCAGAGACCTTTAAAAAGCTCCTATCACACACAGCTTGTGAGTCAGAGGACAGCTGGGCCCTCGCCGCTGTTTGACGGTTTGTTTTGGGATGAGGCCTGTCATTGATCCGTCTGTCAGAGAGTCTCCTTCTTCGGTGAACTTAAATAAATACCTGGGCGCCCCCAATGCTACCGAGCCGCGACTCCCCTCATATCAGATTCTTCCTCCCTGAAATAGCAGCCGCCATGGACTGACATCCTGGAAGTGCAGGCGGCAAAAGCAGGTGCTTTTAGTGAGGCGTGAGAACATGCCGCTGAATCTATAAAGGGGCTATCCTTATGTAAAGGAATATGTACACACACTCTGAGGCTCACACTGACAGCTACACACCCAGAATAGACTTACGGTGGTGAGAGCTGTCTGGGCCATAGTGCAAGCCCACGAGATATGAGCCGCATGTTCATAATGGGCTTAAATTGTTCCCGTTTTATCTGTTTCAACACCAGGAAGCACACATACACAATGTTATGTCACGCCAGGGCTTTTACTGCGTGTGTGGCTGACAGCAGCCCAGTCCAGGCCTATCTCAATACAAACTTCAGCCATGATGTCACACACATGCCCAAACCTTTATGAATGACTGTCTCTCAATGAACAGTCAGTATTTATGAGGCAATTCCCAAACAGTTGGGACGCTGTGTGAAACATTAAAAAAAATTAGGATGTAGTAATTGGCAAATCCTTTTTGACATGTACTCACAAAAGTACATGACTACAAATGAGAATATATAAAAGGAGAAACAAAAGACTGGGAAAGTTGTGGAATGCTCCAAAAACACCAGTTTGGATCAGGTAAACAGGTTCATTGGTAACAGGTGATAGGATCATGATTGGGTATGAAAGGCTCAGTCGTTCACAAGCAAGGATGGAGAGAGGCTCACCACTTTGTGAACACATGATTGTGTCAAAGATATATTACTACATGGACTCAGGAACACTTGTTGTCAGTCAACAGTTTGTTTGACAATGACTGCATTCTGTTTTTATTCACATTTCACTCAGCGTCCCGACTTTTTAGAAACCAGGGTTGTAAATTAGTGCTGCAGTCCCAAATCCCTCGTAACTGCACCTCTTAACACCACACAGATGCAATCTCCAGTTCACACCATCGACAGAGGTGCTAGAGATGCAGTCAGGAGTCTGTCAGAGCTGCAAGTCACGCACATGATAACAACACTATCAACGATGCTGCACGACAGCCAGCCACCATCCTAACCTCCTCACAGTGAGTTCACAGCACTGCTGCACGGATATAAACACCGGCCGCGCTCGTGGTGTGACTTCCAGCTGTGTTTACTCTGCATTCGAAGATAAAGGATAACACCTGTAATAAGTGACATGCCGGAGCAGGAGTATGAGCATGTCATGCTGATAGTTTGCCCCAAAGATAACTTAATCTGCAGATTACCAACAACTGTCCTCTTCATACCATTAGCATCTGAAGTTGGAGACACTTATCAAAAGATTAAAGGTCCCAAATGCACACCAGTATAACCCTAACTGTTCCCCAGGCAGTGATTACAAAGCTTAAACTGTCTCTCTGGAGGCAAATCAAAACCCTGGGAAACCTCAAAAACCAGACAGAAGCTGGCAGGAGCTCAAGCATGACATCACTCACCTTTGCAGGGGCCCAAAATTGAGTCACTACGACAAAAACTTACTGTAAATCTGACTCCTCAGACACAATACCGCAGAAATTTACAACTCCGCTGTCACCCCCGCTCTCTTTCAAGCGCTGCGGTGTCTCGGGGCTCTGGCAGAGGACCCGAGAGAGTAAATTTCTCTGCAGTTGAATCCTCGTCACCGCGTGGTGTCAGGGTAAAGTGAAGTCCCAGAGGAGAGCGCCAGCCAACTTGTTGCTCTGTGGAGACCCAGGGGACGGCGCTCATATTTGGAAACAGGCCGTGGCTGAACGACTACTGTCCACCAGTCTCTGTGGACCAAAGCCCCACTGGTTTTTTGCCTATTTGGGAATCAATCAGTGGTTTTACACAGTGGGGCCAAAGGTGTCATGGTGTACGTCTTATTATAAGTAGTGGTTTTCTGCATCCACTCAAATCCCTCCATGTTGTTACAGCCAGACATCATCCCCCAAAAAATAACTATTAGATGGCCTTAAATTAATTATCCTACTTTGAAAAATGGCAAAACTTCACCTGATCTTTCCCTGACGTGACATCATGCAGAGTGAACCTGCAGACAGATTCTATAGAAACCCTCCACAGATACCACCAATCCTCAGACAGAAAAAAAAATCTTAATCGTGAGCCTATATGGCTCTGCACTGAAATGCTACAATTCAGTGGCGTTTAGTTAAAAATCCCTGCACATGTAAGTGGGATAATGGCAAATGACTGCTCCAGAGCACTCAGTCAGGGTGGCAGACACTCAATGTATGCATCAACACAGAGATCACGACCTGTGCTTTTGTCTGCATACATCTGCAGACCAGCCACTGGAGCAGCAAAACACCCTGAGACTCGGACTGCCTTTGTCCCTGTGCTTCATTCAAAACAGATGTGGCCGAGCAGCATCCACTCCAACATGTGCTGCTGCTGCTGCTGCTGCTGCATTTCACTCCATCTATGCGGCTTTTTCCTGCATATTTGGATATGCGCGGCACGCAAACAGTGTGCTTTTGTAATTACGCACTGTAAAAGCCCTGCAAGCAAGCAGCTTTACTCTATAAATTGTGGGAGCTGAGCGGCCAAAGCATGCCTGGGGCGGGTGGAGGTGGTGTGGTGGGGGGGCATAGGTGGGGGCAGGGTCCCTTCCAGCCCCGCACGGACTGCAGAAATACAACACAAAGGAGTTTAATCCATGTGCATTCACAACAAAGGACTCTCACTCGATATCACCAAGGATCCCCAAGAGCGAGGGAAGGGCAGGGACGTGCCTGCCGGAGGAAGCCCCCCCTGAGCGGGGACAAACAGCCGAACACACCGCGAGAAAATAAGCTCAGTATCTCTGTAGGTGCGTCTCACGCAGGCTGATGCTATCGCGTGGACGTATTGATTACACAGCTAAAACAAACACGAGACGAAAAACAATGTTCGAATGTCGGTTATTTTGAGGTGGGAGACATTTTGGTGACATTTCCAGAGGCTGCGTGCTCGGACAAAAGCACTGCAGGTTCACTCGGAGACGAACCCTCCGATCTGCAACAGCGTGCATAGCAACAAAGTAACTCCGACAGAAACCAATGGCCTGTCGCTGACCAGGCGACGGAAAAGCCCCCAGCAAAACTCAAACACACTGACCTTCAGAAGTCCAGGGGTGTCTCTCTGCTCTGCGTCGGCTGTGGAGGTAGTTAGGAGGAACTTTTCCCACCTATTTCAGTGTCGGCTGCTCCGACTGAGTCCGCAGCAGACCTCCAATCAGTCGGTCTCTTCGCAATCCCCCGCCTCTCCGCGCGCTGTCAAGGTAGCGGCGGCAACACAATGTACATCCGGTCACAACCTTCAAAGTAAAAGCTTGAGGCTACTTGACCAACATGCTTTGCATTGTTTTGTTATTTGGAGTTCAAAATTAAAGCAGCGTAGCTGTAAATAATCGATGAAAAATAGCTGCGTAGTGAATTAAAATCTGTTTCTTTTCAATCATATTCTCTTTTTGGTGAGACTGCTGTCACGTTTTCACTGTATTTTATTAAAGTCTGATTATGGGAAAACGGAAAACTTTGGTTAATGTGTGTGCTGGATACTGTTGCTACCAATCGTTATAATTTTTGCAATTGATAAAAACACAAAAAAGTCTAACAACCCATATCCAAACGATTATAACCAAATATAAGTTGCATGTATCTTATGTTTGTGTTAATTTACACGCTGAAATCTCCCCGAAACTGTCCCTTCATGCATGCTGGGTGAGCTTGTTGAAATTATCAAATTCAATACAAATGCATAGTCCTACATACATGTAAACTCAAATCATACATGCATTGCCATTTAACAGGTGTTTGCAACTTCATTCATAAGAAATTTTAAAGCGGTAATGTGGGAAATTGTTACAAGACTAAGACAATTCTAAAGCCTTTTGACATCCAGTATAATACGTTCTGTTCTAATACCTTGCTAAATGTAAATGTTGCGACGGTTTAATACAATTTCCCATGCTTCCTTAAGTTATCTTATTTTGGGAATAATGTTTTATTTTGAAGGGATATTTGACCAAAATCTGTTGCCAGTCAGTGTGTTTCCGTTCAGCTTGACATAGTTGTGGTCCTTAACGCTGGTCTGTCGCTCCCACCCCACCCGTCTGTCACCGCTGATAGACGGCGTCGAGACCCCCGCGGCAGGCCTGTTCCCTCCGGGTTCAGCACCTCACTGTCCGGTCCTCCCACCCAGGGGTCTTTTTTAAGTCCCAGGTAACCCCTGTTAAATCTGCAGTACTTTCAATTTCCCTTTTTGTTGAGCCTCTGTAATCATTACAATTATGAAAATGAGTATTTCAAAACATAGTTCTTTCATTTTTCTACTCTTAAAGCTTTAAACATAATAAAAATGTATAAGATAAACATGTAAAGATGCCCCCCTCCCACTCCTCAGCCGAGCTGTATGAGGCAATCACAGCAGGGAGTCTCACCAAGCAGGATCATGAATGATTTAGTGATCCAGGATGATCCAGGAACACTGGAGAGCCCTCAGACTGGAGGACTGAAATTAGCCTCAGGCATAAAACCCCAAGTTTACATTATTTCAGAATAATGTATGAACGTCTTCGCAGTAATGTCATCACATCACTCTTTTTCATTGGGAATTTGCATATTTGTGTGAAAGCACACCCTGTTGGTGTGAGGAGGGAAGTGGCACACATGAGCACTGCTGATTCCACTGAGGAGCAGACCTGTTTGGTGAGGTCTGAGGTTTGATCATGGGCATGTTTTGGGATATGAAAATCATCTGAATTGAACACCACACAGAGCTCAGTATCGACAGAATATCACAGGGAATTCCTTCATTTCCTCTCGTGGTACGCAAATAAACAAACTACAACAAGGTTTCCAACTGAAATTTATTATCTGTTGAGTAAAAACTTGCCTCGAGGTCCAGGTCTACAGAAAACTCTGTTTTTGGTGCTGCTGGAACCTGGACGCTCTGCACAGGCACTTCTGTTTCAATGACTTTTCAACATGAAGCCATCAGTAATACCTCGAGCAGTCTGTTCATTTTATCAAAGTGAATGCAGCATTATGAGCATTTGAAAAAAACCAAAACATTTCAATTGGCCTTTAGCTGAAGTGACAAATGCAGCTGATCCATTCCGTTTTGCGTTTAGTCGACGTTCCTTTAGAAGCTTTAACTTAATATTCTGCATAATAATAGGATGTGTGCTAATGAGGCAAAGCTGACAGACTTACAGGGTAAGCATCAATCTCTTTTCTGCTGTAGATTCAAGCATTTCCAGCTAATGAACGTCGTCCCGAACAAAGTAAACATGAGCGAACTGTAGCCTGCAGCTATCAGGCATGAATAGCATTTGTATCTACCTACTCCCACTGACTTTCTCACCCTGAGCCAAAGATAAGAGTGCAGTTCCGGTGTCAAATAATCTCTGGGAAGCCGAGGATTTAATGTCTCTCTCTGTGACCCAGCATCAGTTTGAACCACTGCGATGTGGTTACAGACACTTTGGAATGGCTAAAACGGATCCATACGATCATCTCTACGAGATCTCTGTGATCCTCCTCTGCTGTCTGCAACAAACGCAGCAAGGCAGGGCCGGTGTAACACTTCAGCTTTGCAAATTTCATAAATATTTAAAGACTTTCTATGTGTAATCAGCTCAGTTACACACAATTTAAAAAAAAAAAGCATAATGTGTGCTACACTCAAAGGGCCAGGGCTCTCTGCACCGCACGGCATGACAGGAGTCTTCTTCTCCTCCATCAAGCTCTGACATGCATTCATGTTCTAATATCAAAGTAAGACACTGTCAACAAAGCAACATGTCGCATTATGTGCTAATTTGCAAGGAAGTAAAGTGTTCTGGTTTCTTTTAGAGGCTTGAAGGACTTCACAGTCCAGCCCATACTTATATACATTATATACACTTGATGTTGGAAGATAAAAGTTCAATAATTTGCAACACAATTGTCTGGTGGTCTGCAGCCTTGGCGTCATGTTTGGGTGACTGCTCCATCCTCAGGAGCTGAAAGGGGAAACAGAAGAGACGAGGAATCAAACTGAGCCTTCCTTTAATTTACATGTTATCTGTTTCAGCAGTCCCTGAACGCAGCACAGACTCTGCAGATTGTGTCTTCTTCTCTCACCTGTTGTTGCCTCCCCCCTTGATGCCGACAGACTGGTTGTTCTGGATGAAGTTGGACCTGTTGGAGTTGATGAGAGGGGCTCCCGGCAGCTGGCCTGGTCTGATGGGCTTGGCTGGTGTGGACACAGAGGGATAACATGTGAAGTTTGATGATATGCCCAGGGGACAGTTAGCTTAGCTTAGCATAAAGACTGGAAACAGGGGCAAGCAGTTCAAAGTCCAAAAATGCACCTAAAGTTCACTCACTTGAAAAAAACCCCAGAGACTAAATTATTTTGTATTTTTATCAGAATATTGACTTGCATATTACTGATTATTCTGCACATGCAAGATATAGTTCCATGTATGTTTGTATGTGTGTCACCTACCTATCTGTGCAGAGGCTCTCCTGCCCATGTTTTTGGGCTTGACGGCGTCCTTAATGCGCTCCATCTCCTGCTCATAGCGGTTACGGTCACGAGCCGCGTTCTCTTTGGCCTCCTTCAGAGCGGTCTCCAGGGCTTTGACCCGCTCCGCAGTGGCCCGCAGGCGCTTCTCCATTTTAGGGATCTCGCCACGAAGGTCGGCGTTGTCCCGCAGCAGCTACAGATGGAAAAAGAGAAAACTCAAAGAGTGAGAGGACACACACAGCGTGCCGCCTTTAGACACAAAATCTGACAGAAGTCACTTCTGTGATTCATTCAGGGAGGAAGCACTGAAGCAACTGTGTGTTTCTACATGCTTTTACCTGCTTGTGCACTTTGCTGAGCTCCGTGAGGTTGTTCTCCAGGAAGCAGATCTTCTGTTTCTGTGCAGTGCTGCCTTCACTGTCCTCTGAGTCCATCTGAGCATTCTGCTCAAGCACAACACACAGTGATCTCAATCCAGGTTTTACCATTCATTCATCAGCTTACCTGTAAAAAACTGCTTTGTTGCACTGACTTCTTTCAACCCAGCATCTGCAACCAAAACCCCTGAATCCAAAGCATCCCATGTGTGGCTAAATGAGATGATAAGCAGCAGATTTCAGATGGGTATAGCCCCATGGCTCATTCCGCGTCTCCTCAGCCTGAGGGCTGGAGACGAGCGCCACGCTGAGGGCCTGGGTCCCTAATTTACAGCTGCTACCTTTGAAGAATCACATGACCTACTTATCGCAGACGCTTTCTGTTGTGCTACCCAGATTCATTAATATTTCATCATGGTGCAAATTAAACGGAGTGCAGCCGCCGCATGAGCGAAATATGGATCTGTTTGTCTCACTGCAGGTAGACGCCGTGGTCGGGACGCCAAGAGTTCATGCGAAATCTCACTAGATAGATTCAATCACACATAAAACCAGATCCCCGGATGATGAATACAGTGAGAATGTACCATGAGCTACTTAAACACTGTCAGGACCGTTACCTTTTTGAGTCTGGTGGACAGGTCTTGGACAAAAAGCCTCCTGAGGTTGTGGAGTGTCTGCAGTTCTCTGGCCTGTGTGAAGCCAAAGAATCCAAACTCAGAGAAAAAAAAACAGACATTACAGGGTTGGATCCCCCCAGTTAGAAACCCCCCAGGTTTTGAGGTACCTTCCCTGATACAAGCATAGTCCTTCCTCTATTGCTGATCATTTTAGAGAAAGCAACCATTCAGGTACCTGTCCTGCATACAGGTATACACAAAGGGATCTAGTCACATAGAGTGGATACTCTAGAAAGACTGCTTTAGAATTTCCCATCACACTCACTAACATCAGTTAATATCTATAATATGTCTGCTTGCCTAACCTCTATCGAATAAAGGCAAAAGGCCAAAGAAATCCTTGAAAACAATAAAGAATTTAAAGAATTAGTGTGTTGTATGGATTTGGGTCAAAGCTTCAATTCTGAAGTTGACTACAGATTTAAATGGAGTAACTGACCACAGTCTCCTCCAGCCCCTTCAGGTCCTGTCTGGCCTGCTCCCGTCTGTCCTGCTGCACCCTGCACAACATAAGCTGGATGTTACTCAGTGCATATGGTATAATGGGACAGGCTGCAGCGGACTGTACGCAGGGGCATTACGTGAGCTCCTGCAGCTGGCGGTTCTTCTCCTGGTCGGCAGCCTTGAGCTTC
This sequence comes from Chaetodon auriga, assembly GCF_051107435.1. Taxonomy (NCBI): domain Eukaryota; kingdom Metazoa; phylum Chordata; class Actinopteri; order Chaetodontiformes; family Chaetodontidae; genus Chaetodon; species Chaetodon auriga. The sequence goes on along the minus strand of NC_135094.1, from coordinate 17,321,778 downwards.
TCGTGCTCCACCCTCAGCCTCTCCTGCTCCAGCATGATCTTCTGGTTCAGACTGCACAGACGTCAGTATCAGTATCAGCGCTGAACCATCAGTCACATTTAGAGAGAGAAGCGTGTGGTGGTGTTGCGTCTTACTCCTGCAGCTCTGTGATGAGCTTCTCCTTGGTGTCCAGCTCATCTCTCAGGCTGCTGATCTGCTTCTGATGGATCTCTCTGTGAGACTGGATCTGCTTCTCCACAGCATCCTGCAGACACACGAGCAAACAGCTGTAGTCACAACTTCTATCAGGACCAGGGACCGCTTACTGGTACAGTACCTTGACTTCAGCGGCAGATTGGACCTCATTCTGCTTCTCCATGGTGCTAACTTTGTCTGGAAGGAGACAAAAAATTGTTTTACAGCATACATTTTTTGGGGGGTGTATTCTTTTACATCATTCTGTCAGCAAGCCCTCAACAATCCAACGAAACAAAAACTGTGGTCTGGTTAAAATGTGCTCTGGAGGAGGACATGGAAGGGTTAAGTCAGCTGCGCTCACCCTGGGCTTTGATCCTGACTATTTCCTCGTTGAGAGAGTCCACATTTTCCTCCAGCTGTCTTTTCTTCTGCTCCACATTCTGGAGGGAGTCTGTCAGGGACTTGATCTTCGCTTCATACTGGAAATGAAAAAGACATGAGAACGATTAGAAACTGTCACAAGTGACTAAAACTCGCGGCGGTTCTTTTTGAACCCAGAACAAACAGCACCGGACATGAAAAAAAAAAAACCTTATTAAACTGCTGTTTGATGGATAAACACACGATCTGCCGCTCCAATTAACTGCCACATTTGTCACTATGGTGACAGTATCCATGACAGCGGAGGCAGCAGTGGCGAGCAGCAGTTACCTGGGAGATGCGGAGCTGGCAGGCGGTCAGCTCCACCTCCATCTCCTCCATCTTCTGGAGGCGCTCGGCCTGGGTGCTCTCCAGCTGTTTGCTGCGCTTCACCATCGTCTTCACCTCTGACTTCATCTTGCTGATGTAGAGACGGGCCACAGTGAACTCCTCATCGATGAGACCGCTGCTCTCTTGTTGCTGGGAGGAAAAGACAATCGAGAGGCGTCAGGAGGCGCGCTTCATGATTTGTCTTTGTTGAGTAGTGGCAATTAGAGCTACAGCTAACAATACTTTTCATTATTCTGTAAACTATGAGAAAATAGTGAAAATGCTCTTGCTCAGTGGTTCCCAACCCTTTTCTCCTTGAAGCCCCCCTTTCCTTTGTTCAAGACAAGCCAGGCCAAACTTTTATTTGCAAAAATAAACAGCATTTGTAGGTTTTGATTCTTATCCAATTGGGTGTGTTATTGGGATTTTATAAATTTAATGTGCACAAATATAATTTTGGTAACCTCACAACCTCAGTGCAGATAAAATTGTGTGCACCCCCTGTGATCTCTGGCGCCCCCCAGTGGGCGGTGCGGACCCCAGGTTGGGAACCACTGCTCTGGATGACATCTTCAAATTGTTTTGTTTGACCAACAGGTGAAAATTTTTAATAAAACAATAATTAAAACAGAGTAAAGCAAATAATCCTTCCACCGGAGAACTGGAACCATGAAACTTTTGGCAATTAATTAGCAGCATTGTTTTCGATTTCCTGTTGATGTCGATGGACCAAGTCATTAACGGAATGATTCAACCAGTGTCGCTCAGCGTTACTGGCAGCACAGTTTGTGTGACAGCTGATCTCTGGGATGTGCAGTGCACAAAACAGCAACGCAAAGTATAAGAGACAGTGGAGGACTTCCACTCTCATGGGTGAGTGTAGCTCCAGCAAGGGGTGAGGTTAACTTCCCACTTGGAACTTCAGTGGTATTGTACAATGTTTCCACAAGAGATACTCGACCTATCCCTTCTGCTGAGGCACGCAGTTTAAAATAGGCATGATTTTAACCCACCAGCTGCGAATCGACTAGAACTGAAACCTGTGCAGAATGAAACTGTTGTCAAACTGCTGTTGAACGCAGCTCTGTAAACACGCCAGTGCACTCACTTGAACTTGAAGCGCGTTCATAATAACACTCTACAGCAGATGGCTTTGCTATTGGATAAAATGATGCACTCACTCCATACTGGCATGATCCTATTTCTCCATAAAACTAGAACACTGATCCACTGGTAGATAGACGGACACTGATGGAGCACAAATGCTGCACATTTGAGTGCGAAAACACATTTTTCACATTTCACTGACGTTTAACAATCAGCAAGCAGGCAAAATGATTAATCATGGAGCTGAAATCAATTCATTGATTCATCAGTCAACAGAAAAATGCAATGCAAAAAAAACCACCTGCTTTAAACGTCTTCATTCTGAGGATTTACTGCCTTTGTTGGTTAATTATGCTAAAAATATGACCGTATTTTGGGCTTTTGAACTGTTGGTTGGACAAAACAAGCAATTTAATGAAGATGCCTCGGACAAAAGATCGTAAAGGGGCATTTCCAACTATTTCTGACACTTTGTAAAGGGAACTAAATGAAGTTAAGGTACTAAATGAACTCAATGACAAATTAAGTGACAACAGAAACAATTGTTTGCTAAGGACACATGTACTATGCTGCTGAAATCATCATTTTTGTTGCCACAGAAAAAGTCAATTTATCCTTTATTTCTAGTATATTTCTGAGTTTGAAACAGTACGCCATCGCCACGACGGGTAACCTTAATATCGTTGCTTCCCACGGCAATGCCTATCTCAGCCAGGTCTTTGAGCAACGATGACATCATCTCAGTGACCCTCTTCTTCTGGTGATTGGTCATCTCCTTCAGCTTCTGGAGTTCAGAGTCAATGGATGCCAAGGAGCTCTGTTGGTGGAAGAAAACATCAATAAATACACACCATGCTAGGTGATCACGTGTACTCTGCGTCATCACCTCCAGTGGCTTCAGATAAAAGTACCGATTTCTCATTCAGCTCCTCACTGAGAGCCTCGAACTCTCTTGCTTTGTCCTCAACTTCCTGACTCTTCTGGTCGTAGTTGACAGCCAGTTCCTCCAGGGCCTGCAGCACCTCCTTCACCTCCTCCTTGGAGGCTTCGTTCTCCGCCAGCAGCCGGTTTAGTTCTGTTTGCAGGATGTCGTGATCACGGCGGGAGGAGGATAAGAGCTACGGGTGAGGGTGGGGAGTGAAGATAAGACAGTGATGCTGAGTATACGGAGGGGGTGAAAAGGTAGTGAAGCCTGAAATTCATAACGTGATCTAATAAATAGATTTCTGTCCAGCTAAAAACCCTCATGTGTTCAATCTGTAAGGATCCAGTGCCGCCTGCTGAGGGCGAGTTACAGTCTGACCTCTCCTGCAGGGCTACTAATGGTCTGCTATCAGCTGTCAGACTGGGTTTGTGCTAACAGGAACGGCTGGAGGGCTGAGACGCGATGGGGGGGGAGTAGGGAAGGGAGGGCGGGGGAGAGGGCAGGGGAAGTTGTGTCACCTCCTCCTGTTCCAACATCTGTTGCTTCAGCTCCTCCACCAACTGAGACTGCTGGTTGATCTCATCGTCCTGGAGGAAGGGAAGAGAAGAGAGGAAAAGAGACATATTAAAATGTCACTCATTTATTTCCACTTCAACCAGAAGGAGTACTGAAGAGCAGCCAATCACGCCATCTGCTGGCCAACAGAAGTACTGCACAGAAGACAGACTGGGCTGTGGAAGCGTCACATTAGGTGAGAGAATGGACAGTATAGAGCCAAACTGAGTTAATGCTAGCAATATTAATTATGTATGATTGTATAATGTATAATTTTATTATTTATATGATCTTAAGAGTAATTATTTACATTATTAATAATTCAGTGATAAATCTCTGACCATGTGGCTTTGATGGCGACATTTTTCGTGGACGTCCCTCGACTATTTTGTATGATTCATTTTTAGTTTTTAACCCAGGTTCGTGTAATATTCATGACGCTCACTGCAAAATGTTCAAGCAATTGTGTCACTAAATACAGCAACATGTAAGACTGTATGTGAAACAAATGGTGAAAATCTCTGGTGCACTACAATTAGCTATTGAAACGAGCAGGTTTAATGGTCTCCCTGCACATGAATCATGCGCTGGGCTGCAAGTTCAAAATGCAAATAACCACCACCAAAACATCTGATACATCCAATAAGAAACATAAATATACACAGTAAAATGATTTATATTATTACTACAGTAGCACAAGATAATTAAACACTATTAGCACATCTTGTCAAAGTTGCAGTTAAGTGTATTCATAATCCTTTAATACCATTACCATCCCATTGAGAATCATTTATTTGTGATGCATTTATATCTGTATGTACTGGTCTCTACCATATAGCATACAGTCATATGTCACTTGAGAAATCAGTGCATATCCAGTGGATAAATGCACGTCATATGCAGCATATTAACACATTACAACCATAATATATGAATGTTAAAGGTGCCCTGGGGAGTTTTCTTGCCAGTTTTCTGAGCCTACATCCAGGCTCATTAGTTGTCTCTGCCTTTGCTGGCACACTGCTGCATAGCTTAGCTTCTTACTGCCACCTGCAGGTCAGCAGAAGAGTGTGAAACCATTAAGAGGAATGTGTAAAATGTCATCAAAAAAACTGCTGCAAAGCACCACTAGAGGCCAACAACTCCACAGGGAACCATTAACATCGTTTTATTTTATAAATGTGATATTGTTGTGCCTGATCTATTCATGGACACAGTCATACATCATTGTCATATTTAACATTTTAGGGGCTCTGTTGTGTATTAATGCATTACAGCGCTTGACATTTATGTCTAATTCAGACAGTTTCAAGTGGAATTTGTTGTCCCCTGAGATAATTCTGATCTGACCAACTGGAAAAACCTGTGGGTCAATACACTGCAACAACCATGCTTGGTGTGTGCACACCATAAACAAGTAGACTTCATCAAAGGTGTCAGTAAACCACGTGGCGTGTAGTGGATCCTTCCTCACCTTGTCATCCATCTCTTTGTACAGCCTGGCCATCTCAGCCTCACACTTCTCTTTCTCTGCATCTGTGAGTTTGGCTCCGGGGAGGGCACTGAGGGCAGGTTTGGCTGGTGTCTTATCATTGTTGAGCGCAGTGTCCAGGGCCTGGACCTCTGCCTTGGCCTTCTCTTTATCAAACTGTTCCTCTGCTGGCACACTCTCTCCTGCAGGGGGCAGCAAGGAGAGACATCAGTTCAGTCTCTGTGGGGGTTTGTGACATGTCCCCTCCCTCCTGCGTCGCTCCCTCAAGCAAGGCTTTGTTTTCAGAAGCAGACCTGTGACAATTCTAGATTTCTCGTGTCTATAGTTAAGTGTAAGGCAGACATGATCATGCACATTTTATGACTTCACTAATATGAACACAAAGGATTCCTTCTTCAGGCGCGTCCTTTTCAAGCCCAAAATAGCACCAGTATGTGATTCAGCTCAAACTAAGACAAGGAGTTTTTCATCTCACCCAAACCATTACAAATCAATGGACTGATCATCCTTCATTTGCATGAACATATGGAAGATTGCTACACTATCAAATATCTATATGTCAGGACATAATTTGCTGCTTGTCAGTTCTTTAAAAATGCAGCAGAGAAATAAGCTTGGCCAGGACATGAGCTGACAAATATCTAATCTATGCACTGAACAAGCCAAATTATGCTCCAGTGAAGCATATGGTCCCTTCAAGCCACACCAAGCCCTACTGTAGCACAGAGGAGGGGTGTTATGGGACAGCGTAGTCCTCACCGCTCCTCCAGCGGTTGAGCTCGGTCTCCAGCCAGGTGACAGTGTTCTTCAGCGTCTTGTTCTTCTCCCTCTCTTTCTCCCACTTGCTCTTCCACTGCTCTGCGGTCAGCTCCACGTTCAGACACACTGTGTTCTTGACGGTTTTTGCCCTGGTGAGACAGCGAGGTGAGGAAATGGCAGCGTGTCACCAGTCGCGCCACTTCTAGACTGTTTTCACCGCAAGGCTGACTGACTTTAACTGTTACCGCTGCGATGGAAATGTCAAGCCTGACGTGCATTATAGGCAGCGTCTGTACTTTTAGAGTGCGGAGTCATTTTTATGGGTGATAACAGGCTGTGAAAACACAAATGGCCTGTTAGATATGCTGGACTGTTATCAGGGCAGATACAAACCTTATGAAGTGGACTGTGATGGGATGCATTTACATTAACTGCAGTGTCTTTGTCAGAGCTATTATGAAAGTCTGTGTTTCCACTATTAGTCACATTTGTTTATGGCTTCTGTTGACTCAGTTTTTAGCACCACAGTGATCCAGAGCCTTGTTGTGTTAGCTTACATAAAAATGATTCCCATATCAGCTTCTGTGTGTGTGTGTGTGTGTGTGTGTGTGTGTGTGTGTGTGTGTGTGTGTGTGTACCTCTGTCCAAACTGCAGTGTGGTCCTCGTCTCAGCGTCATTGAAAGAGGAGGGTGAGCAGCAGATGACCATGGTGGTCCGACAGTTCCCTCCCAGGGAGTCCTGCAGGATCCTGGTCATCTTACTGTCTCTGTATGGTACGTAGGTCTGACAGAGGACACAGATTAGAATCCACATGGAGCTCCTACAGCCTTGAATATTTCCACACTTCATTTTAGGTGTGCTGTGTTTGTTTCAGTCAGTGTTTCTCCTCAGTTGGAATCCTAATCCTCAACTTTGAATCTCACTCTCTCTCTTAAACACACTAATTAACAGCAGTCATGAAAGGAGCACAGAACCAATCCCTGACAGCCTCACCGAGCCCTCTGCCAGAGCCGCAATGACAATTCCCAGCGAGGACAGGGATTTGTTGATCATCTTGGCTTCATCCAGCACTGTGCCCTCCGCTCCAGTTTTACCCACCTTTGAAACACACGAACACAGGAGAGCTCTCACAATGACACTGGAACCAGACTGTGTGATTAGAGACACTGATTGCTCTGCACAACTAACATGCTAATGATTACTCCTGACAGTCAGAAGGTAACAAAGATGATGGCGAGGTGTAATGATCATTGAATAACAACAGGACACAAAAGGAGATTATAAAGAGAAGGATGACAGCGTTGTGCTATCCTTGGCTTGTTAACGCCCTGTACTGATTACTGCTCCCTGCTGAGGGAGGCAGCCGCTTGTCGTTAAAGTTTCATTACATAAATCGAGTCAATACAGGCAAGTAAACTGTGCCTTCAGGAGCAGCAACATGAGAGCAAAGGGCTGTCCACATCTGGACTCATTCCAACGTCTGGTCCCCAACTGCTCTCTAATCATTTCACTTGTTCAGGTCTGAGCTTTGCACATGCAGAAACTGGGAAGCAAAGAAAGGAAGGCAAAGAGAGAGAGACAGACATACTTTCTCACTCCCGGCCAGATCGACGAGGTAGAGCTTTCCAGTCAGTTTATGTCCAGTCTGACTGTTTTCCTGCTTGATGTTGATGAGGAAGATGCTGTGACTCCTGGAACTGTGCTCATTCATGTCTGACACACAAATTCACACACACACACACGCACACACGCACATGCACAATGAGCATTACTGTGCATAACTTAGACTTAAAAACTTTATCTTTTTACAACATGTGGAGAATTCTTTTCTGTCTCTCACAAGTCTGACACATCAGTGGAGGTGAAACAGTGAACAGACTTATTGGTAATTAGCCGACTTGAGAGTGTCTTCTTTTGAGTTACTGATTTCCTGGTTCCTGGTTTCCTTTTACTATGTTTATGTTGAAGGGGGGCAAAATAATCAAGATCTGGACTTGAGCAGGGGATTCGCAGAGCAAAGACATTGTCTAGTGCCTCCAGGAGAGTATTTTCTGGTGCGGGAATACATAGTTCCCAGAACCCAGTTAGCTGGGTCATTTAATTTATTGTTGAAAGAACAAACATGTTTGTTGTTTGATAAATGTCTGCACCAAGAACTGTAAGCTTGTGTTCTTTTATAACACAGACATGGCTGACTGATGTTTAATGACTAGTTCAATGATGATTGTCGTTAGAAAAAGGATTAGAAATACTTAGTGTGTATTATGAGACATGCCTATTTTCACTCCACTGTTCTTTCTCATTTGGTTGTGTGGGGAGCACAGACACAGTGTCTTTCGCCGATGGGAGTCCTGCTGCAGTCAGGAGACCCAGTGAGGTTGAACCCATGAGCGGCAGCCACACTGAAGGCATTCAGTGTGTGAACTCACTTGTGACAGCCACGCTTCGGTTGTTTTTGCCTTCCTCTATGGTGTCCATGACCTCGGTGGGACTGCACACGAAACGCTCGGTACACCCCTGGGGAGTACACATGCAATCACAAGGAAACGCTGTGTTCGACAGGCCCGCAGCAGGTTGGCTTTACAGAGGGACAGTTATTAGCTGAGGAGACCATGACACACTCTTTTCCATCTGATTACTTCATTTTCTCAGTTTTTAATATCTCACAGAACAAGATGAAAGCGAAAACAATCTCATTCCACTAAACACAATGATTGTCAAAGTCTGTATTGAACACGCTATGTCACGTCCAACATCATCTCCTCCACAGTTGTGCCATTTTTTAAATTATATTCTCCAGCTGTAGCTCATGCATTACATCGGGCCGGGACAAACTGGGACTGGTTGTTGACTTAATTAGAAAAACAATCAAATGCTTCACTAAAATAAGATTTCTGAAGATGAAAGCAAAGCCCTGTGTGTCTCACCTTGACGTACGGCACTCTGTTTTTGTCCTCGTGCACAGAGAGGTTGGTCTTTGTTACTGTGGAGGAGAAAGACAGTCAATGTCATGTCTGAATGAGTCATCACGAATGATGAAAGATAACGATAAGAGACAGACATACCATCCAACAAGTCCCTGATTTTGTCCAAATAGACTTCAAAATATGAAACCTGCAAAGCCAAAGCTTCCAGTGAGACCTCACCAAAGCTACAACGCGTGCAGAACTTTCTGACATTTAAAAGCACCTGAGCAGCCGGCTGTGACGTTAACATACTTTGATATGAAACTCCAGGTTCTGATCCATGGAATAAATGTAGTTGAAGATGTCTTGAACAATTCTGGGAATGACTCCCATCATATTTGGGTCATGGAGTTTCCCCTTTAGGAGATAATAAAAGAAAGAGTATAAATAAGACAGGATTTTTAGCATTTCTGTCCAGTGGAAAAATGGCTAATATTCTACTTTACCTCCATAGTGTGTGTTTTGCCAGATGATGTCTGCCCATAGGCAAATATTGTGCCATTGTAGCCCTCCAGAACATCTGTACGCGTCGAGACAAAGAAAAACCAGGGTTTTAGAGCGTCAGACACTGGCAGCCATCTTTACTCCCATGTCATCTTACCTCTGACAATCTTCTGAGCCACAGCATTGTAGAATTGCTCCTGAGTTGTATTGGACTGGAACACGCGGTCAAAGTAGTACGGTTTCCCCTGTGGAGAAGAGGTGGCCGTGTGTGTGAATGAGTGATGAATGTATATGTGTATATACATTGTGCAAGTCCTATTTGATTGTTAATACACATCTCACTGTGAGGATGAAGTGCAGGCCAGGTGGTGCACTTTGAGCTTTAACTTGTATTTTATCATTCAAAGACTCACTGACACGCTACAACCTGCTGATTCTCCTTCATAAAACAAATCAAACAGATATTTCAGCTCGCTACAATCAAACACTAGCTAACGTGCTTTTAGATTCTCGGTCAGTGTTACTGTATCTCAGCTTCAAAGCAAAGGGTGGCTACTTTGAACAATCTAATCATATTTTATGTTTTCAGTGGTGGAAGAAGTGTTCAGATCCTGTACTTCAGTACTAAATACCACGCCATGAAAATACTCCACTAAAAATAAAAGGCCTGCATTCAAAACCTTACTTAAGTAAATGTATATAAGTAGTATTAGCATAATTTACTTAAAGTATCTTCAAACTGTGCCATTTTAATGAATCTTTTCGAAAGCAATACTTCAAAATGAACAAAAAAATGTGCTGGTGGAATCATGTCTGCTGACTCAGAAGCAGCTGGTGACTCAATGTTTGAACATCAATAGAAGGAATCTAGTGTAACACCTTGAGATGGAGCGGCTCCACCAGGATGGCCATGCTGTTCAGCCCCCTGAGGGGCTGCCCAGGACACAGGAGATACTGTACATGAGGACAGACTCCAACCAGCTGATACAGCTCTACAAGCCATGACAGCTGAAGCTACCGCAGTGCCAGTGAGAATCATGGCCAGACTAAAGACAAGCAATCCATCAGCTCAGGGACAAAGTACAATACAGCCTGCTTGTGGATGTGAATACAGTCTTCCACAATAGTGGACGCCTGGAAACTGCCAACAAAGGCTCACAGCTCTGGCCACCAGGCTGAAGAGAGATAGAAAAGCAGAAGCCAATATAGTAACTGGCCTGTTCCTCAAAGAAGCACCCAAAGTGTACTCCAAGCTGCAGATTAACAAAGAAACATCAGGCCCACCCAGAGCAGAGACCAAGCAATACTGGAAGGATAAATGTGAGATGGAGGTATCACACAATGTCATTCACCAGTGGCTGGGCATAGGAGCAGACTGCAGCAATATCCCAGAACAAGAAGCAGTTACCATCACAATGGCAATCCAATAATGAGTCTCAAGCATGAACTGCACCTCACTCTGACATGATTCACACCTACACAGATGAATCAGCTGCTAACATCAGGGTCTCTGACTGGCAAACAGACGGGAGAACAGTACTGATCACAGGGTAACACACCCTCCAACTCCAGGCCGAATGCCTGACTCTCCACACCATGGAAGACCCTGTCAGGCATCATGGCAGAGCTGTCAGTGCTGTCTAAGATACAGTGCTACAGTACAGCCACTTGTCCACAAGAAGCAATAAATTACCAGTTGGCCTATGACTGAGATATGGTGACTGAGAAAGCCAAAACCTCACTTGCTGGCTTTTTCAATCTTTCATTCATTCAGTCTTCCAGTCACAAGGCTGTGCAGCGGCCATTTTGGAACATATCCGGTTCACTGTGAGATTCAACTTCCAAACTTCTAAACTCCAGCCTAAACTGTTTTTTTGTAAGCTTCACCTATGCTTACTGCAAACACAACATGCTACATGTTAGCATGCTAGCATTACTATGACTGTTCAAATACATTAGCATGCAAAGGTTAGCATTAAGGAGCACTGGTAAGGCTGCTGAAGTGCAGGTGAGGCTGAAACAGTAGATGAAACGGATGGAATTAAGTTAAAACGGCCGGTTTAAGCTTGACTGACTGAAGTCAAGACTGATCCAAGTTGAGAAAAGTCTAACAAAGGACAGCTGACACTGACAAAGTGACGTATATTGTCTTCTTCTTTCGAGAGAAGTCTGTGCGTAAAAGCGCAAAAATCATCCAGATGAGCTTGGTTACGCACGGCTTGATAAACCCCCTGGAAAACCTGGTACATATGAGCCATACCTCACTGGATTCACAAACCTACTGAAGGACAATACCATTCGAACAAAACGTTGTAGCAAGCGAGAAAAAGACAAGAAAGGAGCCGCTTGTGCCAAAAAGTTCTTTTTACAGCTCAGGTGACTCTAACTGATTCAGAAGATGTGTTGAACCTTACTTTAAAATATGTCTGGTTTTTGTGATTCCAAAGAGTCACTAAAAACCAGAACTGAGAGCATAATCTATCATAAGCATAACAGTTAAGAACACTTAACCATATATTTTTGTATTGATAACGTTGTGACTTTCACTGACTGGAGAGTGTTTGCTGAGTTCAGCTTATCCTCTGATCCCAGAGCTGTCCGGAGCGACACACTCACCGCAATCTGCACACAGTCATCTCCCTGAAACTTCGGGATGTACTTGTCTCCGCGGGCCACCTCCGAGCTGTTCAGCGGCCTGAAACGGCACACCACCTTGATACAGGTCTCCGCCGCGTCCGTCATCTCCGCCGCTGTGGATGGATGGAGCGCTCCGTCCTCCCGTTACAGTGTGACAGCTGCAGAACCTGAACCAGCAGGTGGGCTCACACAGAGCTGAGCAGGAGGCTGTGTCAAGGTAGTCCCCAAATATTCCCACTGGAATATTAACGGAGGCGCACCTGAAGCTGCATCAAGACGTTCAGCTGCTTAAAGTAAGGCAGAATCAACAAGATGAGGTAGAACTTGAGGAGATAGAAAGTTGCAAGGCGTTCACTTTGATGCCCAGAATGAATAAAAATCCAGCGGTGTCAGGGCGGGACTAGAGGGTGGTCATATGAACAGAGCAGGCACACAGGCCTTCAGGATCTGAGAAACAACAGTTTATTGAACACTGAGTGTCTCTTTGCTTGTGGTGTTCATGGCCATCTGGAGCAGCTGGAGATTTAAGAGCTGGTTTAATAGGAACTGATTTTAGTTTTCCTGGCCTCTCGTGGTTGCTCTTTTTCATGGACAGGGTCAAGTGTTCCTCAGTGCACTGCTCTATCAGCTGGTAAATCAGATAGTTGTAGTGCTTCTCCATGGCATCTCATTATATCCACTTGTTCTTGCAAAATGCTTCACTGTGAATCAATGTACCTGTAAGTTTTATCTGAGGTTTGTGACCTGCACACTCTGTATTTCAGTACTCACCTTACTTACCAGTACACTCACTTAGTGTCACTGTCTGTCTGTATGTCTGTGCATCTTTTCAAACAACCAGCAGAAGCTGTTGGGTCATGAAATCAGGACACACACTTCATCAGAGAATGAAGGTGTTGAATACAGGCTCGGGGTGTTGTCGAGGTTGGGCTGTGGTGTGTGTATTGGCCCTGCTGAGCATGACTGGACAGCTGTGCAATCAGATGCTTTGAAAGGATAATTACACATTTGGCCAAATTGCATGAAACTGATGAAAAAAGTCAAAGCTAAAAATGTCCACAGCTGCACTTCAAAGAATGAGCTGAGAGGAAGCTAATGAGGCACTTCTCATCACTGAGGAGGGAGCCAAGAAGCCTCTTGTTCTGTCTGGGGCGCCACCGTGTGGATAACTGCAAAGAGCAAACTATGCATTAAGGATCGGTAGCATTTATTAAACCTCTGCACTAGAATGGTCTACTCCACATTTCAGACATTCCAGATTCTCACAAATGAACACATGCATTAGTGTTGTGGCTGGTTGAAGTGGAGCCACATTTAATACAGCATAATGCACTGTTATATACTTCAGTGGTTCAGTGGATCAGTGGTTTCCATCCTATAGGGGTCGAGCCCTTCCAAAGGGGCATGATATAAATCTGAAATGATTAAAGGGTGCAGTCATTTGGAACTGCTGGTTCAATCTTTGACAATGTACTACTGTATTTAGTTTCTTACTGAACTATACTTAGTGACTTTCCACCACTGGTGATACGGTTAAAAGCTCCAGAAGCTCCAGCACAGCCACTGAAATTGGCCGTGAGGCAACATTGTTTTGTCAACTGCTTTTTCCGACAGCATGAGTCAGCTTCTTGAAAGTCAGTTAAAGGCACCATGATGAGATGAATCAACACCAAGTCTGCTCTCCAGGTGAAGCTCAGAGCAATCACAGTAGCTTGCACAGTAGTAGTAGATGTGTCATATTTTAGTAGATGTGTCATGCACCAATTTCACCAGAAAAAATTCCTCGTATGTGTAAAAGCATTCTTGGCAATAAAGCTTTTTCTGATTCTGATTCTGATTCTGATTCAGAGGAGGTGGGAAGTTAGAAAAGTCACTGTATTCTTAAGCTGCCCGCTTGGTGTCTCTCAATGGTAACAACCAGATATCTCAGATTTATATAGCTATAAAAACACAAAGAGCAATTATTAGATAAAGGCAAGGTCGCCTTAATGTACCTGTATGTTATTTTCTTGTATTCTGTACTAATATCATACACGTCATGCAATGGCAAACATGGATCATTCTTGGTTTAAGAAATACCTGATTCTACAATGACAGAGAATGTGTGGTTTCTTTGTGTTGGCTACAGAATAATGAACACTCAACACTGACTGGAGGATCCATTCTTCCTCGCTGTCACGTCCCTTACAATCACTGTCCCATCCGAACCACTTGATCAAGTTCTTTTCACTCCTTTAGACCATAAAATATCTGTCTATTGTTGAGAGTAAGTGTTACAGCAAAGACACAATGATGTAAATATATTTGAAATTATGTTTCCACCAGAAAATACAACATTATACTTAATTAATGAATATCTCTCTGTTTTTAATCAGGAACATCATCAAGTAATACAATGTGAAAAAATGGAAATATTCCTAAAGGGGTGTGAGTGTGAAGAAGATTTTTATCATCAGCTGCCAGCAGGGGTCAGCAGAAGCTTTCAGTATATTGTGTGTGGCCAAGGAGGAGCTGAAAGACTCCCATAGACCCCCCCATCCAAAATAAAGCCTATATTTCTGTAATATGCAGAGAGGATGAGACGCTTACAGGGTTTCAGCTGTGATATCTATTCTGTAGCTTTTCACCAGAAGATATTAATCAAAAAATGCAATTAGAGTCAGTCTGAATGTACAGATTTTTATTACATAGAAACTGCAGCATTAGACAAGTGCTGAAGCCATGAACCAGGTTGCAGAAACACACACGCAGGCGCACACACACACACACACACACACACACACACACACACACACACACACACACACACTTTTTTTCCCCACTTTCACACACGCTCAATCAATGCCAAGCACTGGTGCAGGGAGATAAGACAGCAAAACACTGAGTCGGGAGTAACACAGTCAATGAAGAAAGAAAAAGCGATGGAGGGGTCATTTAACAGAAGTGCACCATCACACTTTACAGCACGCAGAGAACTCAGAGGGGCTTTTATTTCTGAGGCACCGACTGACCTCCGAAAAATGGCAAATTGTTCTTAACGGATAGAAAATATAAATTACAGTAAGTACATTCTCTAGATTAAGACCCATAAATATGCGTTTGAGAGCTCAAATTACAGTATGTACAGAGGTCCATGCGTCCACAATATACAGTACATACATAATAAATATTGGATATAGTCACAATACAGCAATCAAGATGGATATTTGTTTTTTCTTTGCACAAGTTAAGGGAACAGCAAGACATGGCAGGAGTCAGCATTCATAAACCGGCTGAGGAGAGGCCTTCACAACCTGGATCTGTCTGTTATTAGGTTTTATTAAAGGGGTTGCAGTGGTTACTGCTGTCCTGGCTCCAAAAGCAGGTGATGAGGAGAGGAGAGGAGGAGAGAAGGAAAGAAAAAAGGAAAGAAATGTTTTTGGGGAAGAAGCACCAGTGAGCTTGTACTCCAGGCTTCAACCTGACTCACAGTAAAAAGAGAAAGAGCGAGATAGAGGGGAAAAAAAAGGAGAAAGCAATCTCAAGAGTTACCCTGTGACAGATGTGGAACGACAGATGAATGAATAGCGGATAAAAAACGGTTATCTTTCTCAACACTGATCGTAAAAACCCCCGTTAAGAGTTCATCCTTTGACCAGTCAGTCAGAGAACGAGGGGGCGAGATGGAGGAGGGCTGTGTGAAAGAAAGAGGTGAGCAGACATACGGAGGAGCGAGGGCTGGGTGTTACTGTGTGAGTGAAATGAAAAAGAGACGGGGAAGAAAAAAACAAGACAGGACCTCGTTTTGGCAACGTGGCTTCAGGTTGCTAAGTAACGAACCCCATCCCTCCACCTCCACCTCCACCCTTCTCTCCCTCAGTACAGGAAAGCCTTTCCTGAACAGTTTGTGAATGCTGGCGCGGCAAGAACGAGCAATTCATAGTCACAACTGTCGGCAAACAAGGCAGTCAAAGTGCAGCGGTGGAAGTGGTTTCCTCCTGTGTTATCTGAAGCAAGGAGCCCGTTTGTCCTCAACAGGCCACAAGCAGCAAGATAGATGAGAAAACTGCCCCCCGCTGCTGCAAACAGCATAACATCGCCTCAACACCGATCTGATGTTTTCAACAAGCAACAAAAAGTCAAATATTCAGTGATTCAACAGAACATAAGAGAATCAGTCCAGTGAAGATTTGACGCTGCGGATTGATTTTTGTATGAAATGTATGAAATCACCGTGCTGCATCAGCTCAGTTTAAATTCCACTCATGAAATATTCAGTGCTTCAGAGCCCGGAGAGACTGCTGCCCACTGCGACTCCAGCAGAGATGAGCCTGAATCTATGCATAGCTGAGGTCGATGCCACTGAGGAGCCTTTGCAGGCGCGTCACTAATAAGCGGTAAAGGGCTGTAAGTGTTGAGGTGGTGATGTGAAGATATCGCCCTGCATCACCATCACAGCATCACAATGAGATACAAGCAAGGGTAAATTAAACTCCTACACGTCTGTGTTTCAGTGTTTCGCAGTTTCTGCACTGGCTGGAATGAAAAGGCTTCTGGTCTTGTGATGCTCTTAATTTGAAGCAGATGCTAATGACACATTTAGCACAGAGCATGGGCAGCTGGCTGAGGATGTGTCTGCTGAGCTGTTTAACTGTGTCTCCACAGAGGAGGACGAGTCTGTATGGACATGAATAAACCTCCAGCAAGTGCAAACTGAGGGTTAATCTGCATTTCAGACACTTGAAAAGAACTCAAGATGTCTAAAGAGTCACTGTCAGTACAGCCTTTCACCTCTGGGGCACTGAATAGAGTTAATTCAATCTTAACACGAGACCCGAGCTGATTTAAACACACTGGGTCTACTGTGATGCAAAAACCTGTGCAGTGCTGGGTAATGAAACACTGGAAGTTGCCATGATCCAAAAACAGATGATGAGACAAAAGGGAAGAAATAACTAAAGCCACTTTTCCTTCTTCTGTGTTTACATACTTGTGTTTCTTTGGGGGCTTGATGAATTTCTGCAGCTTAATGAGCAAGAACAGACTGGAAAAACGTTTCAGGTCATCCTAAATATTCTTCTGCATTAAGCCTGCAGATGTTTCCAGGGGTTTAATTCCTTGTGGAGCAGGATAGTAGCACTAGTGTGACGAGTATGCAGAGCAGGGACTTGTGTCATGGCTGCATCTCTATTTAGCTATATTTCCAAATATAATAAAGAGGGTGACATTATTTTCTACATGTCCTAATAAATTCATAAGTTCTGCAAAGACGCCTGCAATTTGGTACTAATTATAGGGAAAAGCGATCAGCTTCTGACCATGACTGATCAAGCAAACATACACTTCAGCATACAGGAAGAAAACATTTTCCAAGCGAATGAATGATTGATAGCATGTTTACTTAGGTTGAAATGGAGCAGCTCATTCAAGGATATTTATCTGTAAATCAATACTAAACTCGACCCAACTCATTGAAGTTGACTGAAAACGGTCTCACAATTCGGTAATTAGTATTAAATCACATTGTGCTTTCCAGGAACCCTTCAAGAAATGATTACCTGTATATTATATGTCACTAATCCCTGGCATGAAATAGATCCTAGTGGTGAAGCTACTGGAAACAAATGATACCCTTCAATTTGCTTTGTGTGACCCTGTAAACCAAAACACTATGGCCCTTCTTCTGTGGAAGGCGAGGTATTGGACTGAACCTCAGGGTTCTCAGGGTTTAAGGGAGATTATCTTCTTGTCAAGCATTTCCACTTAGCCCTGCTTGCTATCGTCACTGGTATCCATTCACCTTCAGTTCAACAAACAGAGCAATCCACTCACAAACTACCTTAGAGTCCCCGTACACGTCTATCAGTTAACGAGTGCGAGATAATTTACATTCAGACTCAACGGGACTCAACAGCTGAGACTATGCCAGCACAGAGCCACAAATCAGAGGGAAAGAACACCTTGAGACGGGTAAATGTAGGAGCTGTGATTTGGATCCTGGATCGCTTCTTTCTTTCCTCTCTCATACACAGTACCTGCCTATCCTGTGTCTGCTTAGTGCCCTCTGACTGAGGTGGCTTAGACTTTTATTCAAGTTTAAATCACGACATTAATTCGGGCCTCCTTGCTCACAAATCTTCGGGCGCTTTGGAGTAAACAAGAAAAGGGAATTTCAATGAGGCATGCATATTTTGAATAAGACATTACAGAGTGATGGCTTATCAGTGTTGGACTAAAATGTGTAACTTCAGTAAGTGTTACAAAGGTAGCTGATCTGACCACAGCATGGGCCGTAATGTGTCCTGACCCCAGCAAACCACACTGTGACTCATTCCATCAAAACACTGAACAACAAAAGGGTCGAACATCTCTGTTACTGATACTATGAGCTGTGAGCTGTTACAGCTGATGATCAGAGTGGATGCTGGATTGGGACTGTGATGATTTATGATGCCTCTTAAGAGCAAACATAAAGCTTTTTCATAACAGTGTTAAAAGAGGAGCATTTTGGTCAATAATTCACTGATAGGGAACTATAAGAAGCTGAACGCTCCAAGGCCTCAGTCTGCTGTTAATCTCCCAAATATGCTGCAGTTCAGTCCACAAAACGTCAACAGCAAAAACAAAGAATAAATACCTTAACACTCATCCAAACATGTTCCAGTTCCTTGGTTTTTACAAATAAAATACGTACAGTACTTGTTTATTTCTTTAAACAAACGCGTATTGTTGCTTTATAATATTTTCATATGTACATTTTCAGTAGTCGTTACATAGATAGTATTTCAGCACAGTTTGAGAAGTTGAAACCGCACAGGGGAACAGAGGTGCATCAAAAAAAAATCAATCTTTTGGCTTGTAGGTCAGTTCTTTCACCTGCATTGAGTGACACCAAACCTGGAGTCGAACTGTATTTGTAAAGTTTGCAAATACTTTCTGTAGGTTCGTTTTAGCTTTCTTATATGATTGACGGATCGTTAAGCTAAACGAGCAGTTGGAGTCATGTTGCACTGAAGTTCTTAAGGCCAGCTGTGAGCATAATGCATGTAAATTGTGTCTTAAGGGTGGTGATATTCTATATTTTGTCCACTAGAGCACCATGTGTGTTAGTCAACCGCTGAAAATAGTCCCCAGTAAATGCTCTATTCACTCCTGTTAATTTAAGCTAAATATTACGATGCCCAGCTGTTTTAAAAAATTAAAGCTATATATTTATTACCTGTATTTAAAGCTAACATGTTAGCAAAAATTTGCCAATTTTCACATCCAGCAGACATGGAGCAACAGACGTGTAAGTCCAATATTCATTCTCTTTTAGCTCTGTAATATCTGCCTCTTTAGCTGCTAAATACTCCAGAATGATCGCTAATTTTGTCCTTCTGTCTGTCTTTGGTGCTGTAACATAGCATACTGTGGGTGTATCAGACCTTTTTCGCTGACACAGCTGCTTGATGTGGCTGCAATAGAGCTGGATGAGAGCAGTGAGACTGAACCAAAACAGCAAAGTCGTGGGCCATGAAACCAAAACTATGAGCTGCAACATGTTAAAATGCTAAACAGGATTTAGAGAAACTGCAGAGTCAGGTAACGGTTTTTTGTGGGGTCATCGCTACGAGCAGCACCTTTCACATTTACTATTGTCAGCTGAGCTGTTGTTAATAAAAAAACATTCTGACTGGTGCAGGTTTAAAATTCACATCTTCCATAAGAGTCAGTGGGCTTGGGACTGAGTGCCACAGACAGAGTAGGGTTGTCAAAAAGACTGGAGAGATGGATTAACGCGTTGTTGGTTTTGGTCTTTTTGTGACATTTACTGACATGAAAAAAACATAGAATAACACCAGCCTTACCCTTTATCGCCTCTAGCAGAAACAGAAAGAATTGCTGATCTATTCCACTATCTCCCACACTGTGCTGCACAGTTAACTGGCTGCAAGCGTCCAGTCTTACTGCAGGTGTGGGTCTAAGCTGAACGAGCATGTGGAGCATGCTGACAAACCTGCATTTCACAGTGCATGCTAAAGAAGCTTTATAAAACAGGCTTTAGTGCCACATCATGGTAGCCTGATGCAAGTCTGACCCATGGGATTGCAATATCAGGATAAAACCCCCGCATTGCTCAGCATACTTTATTACTATCCACACTTCAGGCTCAGTACAGATCCACACACACCACACGGAAATCTATGTATTTCATAACCATGCTTCATGACAGTAGAAAAGCATGAAATAAATAAGGAGAATAACAAAGCATCACTGTACTGGCCACTCATACAGAGCTTGCAAACTGGTGCACAGAGCTACTGTAACTGCATAAAGGCATATTGCATACACAAACCAGAGGGTAAACCCCTCTGAGAAACCCACCAGCCAAACTATTGATTTCTTTTTTTCTCTTGTTTCACACATATAGAGGAAGCCTAGAGAGCAGACAGAGACTGAAGCTATCAAGCACATAGATTTTTTTTTTTTTTTTTAACATTCACCTGGTAAAACGAACAAGTACTTCAGATCATAGCGACAATACAGCGACACAGTTTTAACGTTCTTCCTTGGCTGTCCTCGTTTGGACCCACAGTGTATTCCAGACCCAGTCATACAGAAGAGAAGCTGAGATGAGGGGCTCGATTCAACAGCATTATGGACAAGCAGAACGCGGTAGCTTTACTTTCACTCCCTGATCTGCCTCCACTGTAGGACTATATCTTTCTGTTTTATGAATCAGTTTGATTTACAGGTGCAGTGCCCTGGAAGGACTCAAAGTCTTCTGTCAAAAGGGGAAAAAGCAGGAAAGGCTTCCTTATAAATAAAGGTTGGATTATTGATCACATTGCTTTTCCTTTAACGCTGAGGCACGGCATCAGGAAACAATAACTCTCTGTATCATAGTGGTGTAACCTCTCTGTCTGTAACAGTAACAATACAGATTGACAGTATTAAAATGAACCGGTGACGACTTTTAAGAACTGAGCCTGGTAGCTGTATGAATAAAGGTCCAACAATAACAAGGCCTTTGCAGTGCCACCTCCAGTTCTTAAGGTAACACTGGCGTTTAGCCATTTTAAAGGGGTCAGCACATCAGCTGGATGTTAACAGTAGAGTGACATCCTACTCCGCCGCATGGCTTCGCTAATCAAATAGGCTGGGCTGATCTCCGGTTCCTCCGTCATCACCACAATGTTCTGCCACTCTCCACACTGGTTGGATTTCTTGATGGTATCCACCACACAAAGAGCGTAAAGACAGTCCTCAAAAGTAGCAGCCATTGTCAGAGGCCTGCCGTCCCACGTCCTCCTGTCGTCTTGATCCTGAAAGGCCTGCCGCACAGCCTGGATCATGCGGATCGTTCCGATGAGGTACGGGGACGGTATGTCACTGAAGGCCTTCTCCGGTAAGGAGGCCTTCTCCAGAGGCGTGGTGTCTTTGAGCAAGAGTTCGGGACCTCCCCCGCTTGCTCCGCCCCCGCTGTTCTTCTGTCCGTACAGGTCCGTCCCCATGACCGTTAACCTGCCAACCGTACCCACGACGATCACCTCCTGCCGAAACTCTCCAGGCACGTTGAAGTTGAGCGTGACAGTGCAGCAGGCGCCTCCCTCCAGTACCATCTGGAACGTGCAGAAGTCATCACTGGTGATCTGGCGGATGCCCCGGATGTGATCTGTTTGTTTGACGAAGGTCTTGAGGAAGCCGTGGACTTTTGCTGCACGCTGACCAGTCAGAAACGTAAGCAGGTCGATGATGTAACTGCCCACAGAATGCAAGCCACCACCTCCCATTAGGTCATCGCAGCTCCAGTTGTATTTCTTCCCCAGGAGACTACCGCTGTGGACCTTTAGGGCAAAGAGGACAAATTGTGGCAAGATTTTTCTGATACTGCATTAGCTCAGGACAGCTAAGAACAAAATGAAATAGTGCTGCTAATGTGCCTTCAAGCCAGACACTGACTCCTTGCCAGCTGTGTGGGTGCAGCTCTACCTCTAACATCAAAAAAACTATTACATTACTGTCATTATTATAAATAGCATTCATAGTTTTTGTCATACCTGGGCCTCACACACCAGAAGCTCCCCAATGTACCCTTCTTCTAACAACTCCTTCATCCGAACGAAGGCCGGCAAGAACCGTAGCACATTTCCCATAATGCTCAGCAACTTGGGGTAGTACTGGGCTGCTGACATCATTCGGAAGGCATCCAGAGGCGTTGCTGTCCGGTCACAGATGACGTTCTTTCCAATACCTTGTGAAAGAGAGGAGAGACCGTTGGGAATGAGTCAAGCACACTTCACTGTTTTGCTGTAGAATGTGTTTTGACAGTCCTGCTTCCTTCTTTAATGTCAATGTAAAGATGATGAGAGGAGGTGGAAAAAACAAGAGAGGGTGAGAGAGTGTTCAGTCTTAGCAACACTTGCAGACATAATATCCTCTTGAGCACGAAAACATCCCCTGAAGAAACAATGCAGAGCTGCAAAATATGGCAACTGTGAGAGTAGCTGACTTAAGAGTTCCTAAAGTATCTGAGTCACGAGAACTTAGAAAGGGGGTTCCTACAAAAAGAACACACACACACACACACACACACACACACACAAAAGCATAAAACATTTATGTACTGGATAATGTCTACAGGCTAATGCAAAGAACATGCTCTCTACAAATCCTTTTTAGATAGTCATACAATATGAGGGAGCCTCCTTACTGATGCTGCTACCCTGTAGATCAGTGCTAACATTCAAATCTATTTCCACAATCCAAACACAGAACCATAAAACAATAACAGGAATGCTAAATCTGGCAAGGACAAAATCTGGACCCCTGAATCTAATTTAGAAGGGCTTTAACGGTGTCGGGCGAACAAGATGTCGCAGTACATACACTTCACAAATGAGAGGAGGCCTGATGGAAGGCTGATAAAAGGACGAGCACAGACGGTGCAGGAGAGATGGAGAAGGAGCCTGTAGACACAGTGTGAAACCTAATTAAAATCACTTCCAGCACGTTAAACGGTCCGCTGGTGCCAGCAACACCCAAACACAACAGCAAGAAGACGGACAATAATGTGAAGAGAGGCAGACAGAAACACTATTCTGGTTTGGCATTTCCTTTTTACTGGACAGTCAACTGGAGGGAGCCAGACGGGAGCCAGCGAATGGCATCCAAAACAGATCATTAACTGGATTTGAACCCAACCCTCCTATGTCACGTAACATTGTTTGTTCCTTTGGATTAGATTTTTTTCATTATTGATTTATCTGTTGCTTATTTTGAATCATTCAAGCTCTGGATTGTCAGAAAATACTGAAAATGCCAATCACAATTTCCAAAATTCAGCAATTTTTATAATCTTCAAAAGGAAGGAGTATAATGTGCAATATGCAAAAATGTGTTAATATCGCATAGACAGGTTCATTACTGCTTCCACAACTGTGGAGCATGAGCACACTCTGAATCACTGCCAGTGCTGACGGAGACGTGCTACTATCCATCCAAGCTGTGCGTAATGGTGGATTTTCTCCAAAACAACATGTTTCTGAGTGATGCCTGAAGTGAGTGGCCACAAGTGACATTTACAGAACAGGTAAATGCTAAAATACAATATAATGGTAGCACAAGAAGAGAACAGTCAGCAAACTGACTAAATATCTACACTGAGTTTGAATGCTTGGGACTATAGTCACCCAAATTCACACAATTTAGGCTTCACCTGAACTGCTGTCAACATGTTTGCTTTGTGAGGAAGAAGGCTTTGCCACCATGAGCGACTGGTCATACCAAATCAATAAGGCTGAAGCAGAGAAATGACTGAAGTAAACAAGGGTGCATTTTATAGCTTTTAAATTCATCTTTTCATTTGTAAAATGAAGAATGCGTTATTTATTCTTTCACACATTTCATAGTCCTGTAATTCAAGTCTGAAAGCACAGGACTGAAGAGGAAGATATTGGTCCGCTACATCTCTCGCAGTGTAATGTTATTACTAACGAAGAATTTATTTTATTCCATCTACATGTTCTTTCGGCCACTTTGGCCGCTGTTAGCTCACAATGGCCTCTGATTGCTTTGGTCACACATGGTCAGCAGGGAATCAGGCATTAAGTACATTTATTTGCAGTATAGCAGCATCACTCTACACACACATTCCTCCAGGCCCTGGAGTGTGAAAAGCAGCATGCCGCTTCACTTCCAGTCCTGGCTGAGGGTGGAGGGGCTGTTTTGGAAGTGAAACTTCCCATGCTAATCTGCCATTACCTTCCATTGGCCAGGCCAGGAAATTAATCCCTCTGACCCAGTTCTGAGCAGCGCCATGGGAGTCCCCACCCACACTCAACCCCTGCAGACACACAAAGCCAAGCAACAACAGTGCACCCCCAGCCCCTTCTTTTTGGCAGGAACATACCCAAACAGACAGTGGAAAGATGCACTGACCAGAGTAAGACCCTTCTGGGTAAATGCTAAATGCTTTCGACTGATTTTTTTTGGCACTCATACTGAGCTCAATGTCTTTACAGAACAATAGCTTGGCTACTTACTAAAAATGCCTGGAGGCAGATTTCACTTGATTTCACCCACAGCTATTCTCTTCATGATCCAGCCAAAACACACACACACGCAAGTCTCTTCAGCAAGGTTCAAAATGATCGAAGCTAAACGACACTAAAGCCAGAGATGATGGAACTCAAGGCTTTACTGCGCTGACCCGTCACCTCTGGGTGTCACCTTTACAGAGATATAAACAGCTCCTCTTCAGATCAACAATGACCTTCTGCTTGTCGCTTACAAAGCCCTGAAAGGTCGAGGCTGGCTTAGATGGGTCAGCCTGTTGAGTCATGACAGCTTCTCAGCCGCAGCCTCCCCTCAGACAGTGAGACGATGCATTGTGTGTGCGTGAGTCCAATAGATTATGGATGCATGAGGTAAAGACACAGCTACTGCAGTGGGAGACAAATGCACACTGGACCAGAGTAACTTTGGACATTTGGGAAAGCACAAGAGAGAGGAGAAGGAGAGAGTTAAGAGTAGAACAAAAAAAGGGGGGGGGGAGACAAGGGTGGAAAAAAATGAGAAAGATTGAATGCTCTCATAACCTTTCCGTCCCTACACACACACACACACACACACACACACACACACACACACACACACAGGTCTTCCCATAAGACAACGCTTGACACAAATGAGGAACCAATTGTCTCAAAGCTACAAAAAGACAAATAATTGTTGCACATTAGGAGGCAAAGTGATCTGACAGCATGTCTACTCTCTATGTCATCATCACTAGAGTGTGAACCTCCAAGTTTGAAGCCTCTGGGAGTGTGTTGGGAATGAGGTGCTCACTTGGATCTGGTTAAGGATTGAGGGTAAGATAAAATAGTAGATCGACGGGTTGATTGCTGCAGCATCAGCAATAACGTGGATCACATACCAGACTGTGAAAAGGGAAGCCGAAGATCTCAATTTACGAGTCGATCTATCGTGAAGTTTGGGGAATGGCTGAAAGAACGAGACTGTGTGTACGAGCTGCCGAAATGAGGTGTGCGGAGGTGAGAAAGTGCAGTACACAGGGCGACTTCTGTCACTTTTCCAACGGCAAAAAGGTTTACTGAAAGAGTACACCTTTATCCACCCAAATAACCACCATCACGTCTCACCCTCTCTATGATGGCAGGCTCTTCATCCTGCTTTCGAGCATGGGTGTTCAGATCAGCTGTAAATGACACAGTGTAAGGACTTCAGATGGTTCAGACACATTCAGTGGAATCCCAGGGGCAGACCCAGAATCAGCTGTAGGAGTGGACGTCTGAGGCTACCTTACTTAGCCTGCAGCAACCGTGACCCAGATAAGCAGCGGAAAACAGATGGATGCTGGAAATTTAGTGGACAGTTCTACTAATTCTGCACAAATTTTTAACATTCTTGCCATAATGTGGTCCAACAACTGGAATTATGGATGCACTTCATGGATCCTTGTAGGAAACTTCTCTTTTTGCTCTTTCTCATGTGACAGTGACAGTACCCTGTCTTCCTACAGTCGGTCAACCTGCTTTATGTGCATAATATGATATACGTATAGCAAACTTACAATATATATAGGACTTAGACCAGTTGTATGTAGCAATTAAACAGCATGATTTGCCATTTTCTTTGCCTTTATCAAGATTGGCAGCCTGATTTTCCTGCATTAAGAGCTGCATGACAGAGTAACGTTGACTGTAAGGCTAGTAAGGCTCATGTTATTTAAACCAGGGCTAACAGATAGAGCTATGCAGTCAGAGCCTGACAACTGGGGGCCGGGGTAAGAGAAATGGATACAGGAATTCTTTGATAGCCAGGGCAAAGTGGAGCTCAACTCACAGGTAAAGCTCCGGGCCCAGTGGGAGATCAGTAATGGAGCAGAAAAAACTCCAGCACAGCAGCTCAGTCCCCTGGCATCAATAATTCATGCACAGGACATATCTAACCAAGAGACTTTAAAGATGGAGGAGGGCAGAGAGAGAGAGAGATCCTGCAGAAGTATTATGGCAGAATTACTGTCTAGTTAACAAGGGGAAAATTGATTAAAAATACAGTGCAGTTTGGCACAGTGGGCAGTCAGGAAGGAAAACAGCGTGCATGGGGTATCTTGTGTAGCATGAAGGACCACAGTTCATATAAACACTCCCTGCTTTCTAAGATTAGAAGAAGCGCTCCCCTCAGCATCAGTCAATGGTGGCTGCCTGCTTGTCTTTAGCTGCCTTCGATATGCAGACTGTCAGAGGGAATCAGCTGACCTCACAGGCTGAAATCACATCCTGCCGTCTCACAGACTCGTGGCCTGACACTCTTAAAACAAATCCAAGACGCAGCTTAACAGAGCTGTGTGCTGTCGTGAACAGCCAGGAAGTTTTCTTAGACAGCGAAGCACAAACACACACTCGGCAGGGGAACATCACCAACATCTCACTTCTCAAGACTTCATAATTTGCTAGCGCGTGAGCAGGTGACTCACTGGCTCATTAAATGTGCCGTGTGCAGCATTTTAACATCATTACTGCATTAAGGATCAGCTCTTGTACAGGAACTTTAAAACAAATGATGAGCAGCCTGTTATAGTGGAACTGAATGGCTTCCAGCACAGAACATGCAGAGGGCGCTGTTCATCCAGTGAAAACAGATGGCAGACTATGACAGACACAAAATCTGAGCAAATAATACAAAGATCAGATGTATTGACGCCACATCCCACACGTAAACTATCATTTATATGATAACGTGTCCATGTATACTGCAGAGATGGCGCACATTTGGTTTTCTAGCTGACCTGAGGGTGATATGATAAGGTGGAAATTAAAAATACGACACCTCGTATTAATAACATAGCTTGTGTTTCGGTTGATTGTCAGTTTTTCCAATTTGTAAAATGACCACAAAGGCAGATTCATGCTGCACACATTTATTTACTTCAATCATCTTGTCGCTGGGGACCGAGACAGCACTGCCGATGATGGTTTCCAGGTATGAATTAGTGGTAATTTGGGCACAATAAACAGCCGCAGTGTGGTCAAACAATGCATATTTTCTTCAAGTGTATACATTTGAGTCGTAACTCAACACAAAGATCTTTGCATCTGGCCCCATGGATAATGATTTGTCTCCACCATGCTTTCTCACTCGGCACATGTTGTATGACAAAGATGTCTCGCACACTACCTGTGAACTGAACCAAAGAAAACAACCTCTCCATAAGCTCACACTCCAGGGCCTTTAGGAGCCACGTGCGTCTATTTTTAACATTTTTAACCATCTTGCTCTTGACAGTAGCAGGAAGAACAGGTTACACTTCTTCTTGAAAACACACAGTCGCAGAGAAAGGAGCTGAGACAGACAGAGAGAGACACGCAGAGACAAAGAAAGGCCCAGAGAGAGAGAGAGAGAGAGAGAGAGAGAGCAGCTGCATCATTACGAGCGAAGGCCAACTCTCCCCAGTCGGCTCGCTGCCACTCGCATCATCTGGGCCTCGCTGCATGGCTCCAGTTTATTCTGCTGAACACCGATATTCACTGCAAACACACACACGCACAGGGAGCGAGACAACGCTTTGAGCGTGTCTGCGTGGCAGAGGGAACACCGTCGCTGCAGGAGATTTTGTGCGTTCACGCCTGCAGCGATTGCTCAGGAGCGGTAATGCTGAGGAAGGAAAAGCTGGAAGTGGCGGCTGTGCAGGAAGGTCAGGTTGGGTGTAAGTGAGGGCGAGGCTGACAGCAGAGCTCACACGTGAAGCATGTAATTACTCATTGTTTATTGTTACAGATTTCATCACGGCAGGATGGGAACACGCCACTGCAACTGCGATACAATACACTTGACCTGAAACTGTAGCTCTGACCATTTCTCTCTCCTTCTGTTTTCTTTGGGAAACAAATCACCAATGTTCATGCGTCTCTGTGCTACAATTAACTGAACTCCCTCTTTAATGCGGCCCTGTAGCAACAGCTGGAAATCGCCGTGGAGGAAAAACCAGGTGGATGAAGAAGGATGTTCATTGCGACAGCCTACACAATAGGCCCTCCACACGTAAGGATGCCGCAAATAGAAAAGCCGGGGGAACTGGTCGGTACAAACAGCCATCTGCCACGCCGTGCCGTGCGCGTGCTCCTGCAGGGCGAGGGTCAGGAGCAGGAGACCGGTCCGGGAGGAGCCTTTCACATTCCTACATGCTGATGAAAATGATTTGAAGGCACACTGTCAACACATTATCAAGCTGTGTTTAAACAGTTTTTTTTTTCCCCCTCATGCAATTGCAGCACATGAAATAGTTGCCAGTTGTAGCTGCCTCCACTCTGGAGTTGCAGCGCGCTGAGCTCTCTTAGTCGCCAGAGATGACTGCACATTCACAACAAATCTGTACAGACATTTCCACACAGGTTCAAAGAAGCCCAGTGGATACAAGGGGAGAGCCTAACGGTGCATTCAGTCGCGCAACTGTTTGCCTGTCTGCTTTGGAAAACAGTCTGTGGCTCTCTAGTGAGTCTCTGTGTGTGTGTGTGTGTGTGTGTGTGTGTGTGTGTGTGTGTGTGTGTGTGTGTGTGTATGGCGGGGCATGGTGTGCATGATTACACAAGTGTATAATACTGTGTGTGGCAGCACTGTGATCAGACAAAGGGAAGCGAGCGGGCCTGAAATATCACAAAGCATCCTCCACCGCCGAAGCACTGGAAAAGTAATTAGCTTGGTGTATTAAGCCTGTGGAGGTGGAAAAGCTCAGCAAATCACACACACACACACACACACACACACACACACACACACACACACAAATACACGCAGTAAAGGTGTAATCAGGTGAGGCACTCACAAAGACATACCACTTACTCATCCTTGCAACATAGGCCTGCTTTGTGTGGGCTGCTTAATAACAAAAACCAGAGGTGACGTTCAAACATCCTCAAGACCTGACCGACACACACACACACACACACACACAGGCTGGAACGGCTGATGCTATTATGGTTACGGTATTGCATGGTCTTGCTTACGGTTTAATCAGTTTTATGATGTCTTGTACGTGTCAGAGTAGAAAATAGCACGGGGGTAGACATGTGGAGAGACAGGCCGGGCTCATCTTTCTGCTGATTATCGCAAATTAAATTTAGCTTAAAGCAATTACAAAGAGAGGAGGGGGTGGAAACGAGAGGCAGACATGGAGCGCTATACATTCTCGTCAGCGTATAGCTCCCTGGTTGGATGTAAATCAGAAAAAACAAGCTCCCTGCTCACTAATTTGCCCTTATTGTGCTACCGGCATGCGTTCCCAGTCTGAAATTAGCATCTGAATAGCAACCTTGATAGCGGTGATGGATGAACACAGATGAACACAGTGATGTTTGCCTTTCTCCTGCGGCTGAAGCAAAAGCAAAGGCGCAAACCTCTGCTGCTATGCAGGGGACACGCAGTCAGTGCAGAAGCTGGACTTCATCATCTGCTGCCAGGTTTGATGCTATTTTTCTGCGTTTTCATTTTGCGTTTCAACAGTCTTCAGCCACGAAAAGCAACCAAATGGACGACATCTAACACACTGACAGGAATGATGAAGCAGCAGCAGGTCGGGGTCTGTACTGTCTGTGTTGCAGCCTCAGGTCCATTAGCGCGCAGCAGAACTATGAATGATGACGAGCATTAGTCTCACTCAGCCGGCTTTCCCATCCAGCTAATGCCCTTGAGTTGCAGGGAGTTTAGCATTCCTAAATGTGTTTAAGTGCTGCCATTAACCCCTGCACCAGAGCGGCTCGCTGACTGCCATGGAGATGAGTAGTAACCAGAAGAATGGCTCCCGGCCACATGCTTCTTAATGCGTGCACTATAAGCACATGTTAATGATGGGCGTGCACTCGGAGGGTTGCGACGTCAGCACAGGCGCACGGCAAGTAGCAGTTAGCTGCATTCAAAACATTCATGTATGACTTTCCCCAGATCCACTTTCCCCACAGTTAGATTTTAGTACTAGACCATTACGGGCTGATGGTAGTGAAAATAGGGCATTTTTAAACATATTTAAAGGGTCAAAAACCCTCTCACCTCTAGTATCTGACACTATAGGTGGCCAAAGTTTCCCTCAGCAAACCATGTAGAATCACGGATCATGGCGCAAAGCGCTGACAAATTCAATCGCTTCCATACTGGAGC
The DNA here is from genome assembly GCF_051107435.1 of Chaetodon auriga. NCBI lineage: Eukaryota > Metazoa > Chordata > Actinopteri > Chaetodontiformes > Chaetodontidae > Chaetodon > Chaetodon auriga. The sequence continues at coordinate 17,291,329 of NC_135094.1, read as the reverse complement.
AACAACAACATTTGGTATCGTAAAAATTGACCTGCTGCCATTTACACATGCAAACGCGTGTCAGCGTGTGATCAGGCCTCCACCTGCACCCCCTTTTATTCTCCAGGGTCTCATTAACTGCTGAGCTGAAGCGCTGCCCCTGCTTTATAATCACTCTGACACACCCACAGCACCCTAATCAGCACGCTTACCCTCGCAGCTCTCATGGAAACACAACTGAGACAAATAATAAAAAAAAAAAACATGGCTGCCAAAGAGAGAGCTGTCTGCCTCCTCACAAAGACTCAGGCCCTCTCTCTCTGCCATTTGCATTTTACTATCAGAGCAGCCTTTATTTGCTTTTGTCAGGTAAAGGTCACACAGAATAGACTGTCCAGACACATCTCTTGTTCTTGCTCCTGTACCTGCGTAATTAAGGCGATTCAAAGAGCAGTTCAGCTCGTTTACACACTAATGATTGGCTGGGATGGGCTCTTCTCGCTTTGCAGAAATTACCCATGCTCACTCCTGTGTATGTGTCCAAACTCATTAATTAGCAGCACAGAATGAATGTCAGACCACTACAAGCTGCCGTGATGAGGGAAAGACGAATGGAGCTTTGCAATGTTTGAGCAGTTTGCAACAAAACTGATCAGACGTCTGAAGGAAGCTGCTGTGAACAACACCCTCTGAGACTGCCAGCGCTCATCAATAATAGAAAGGTAAGTGATTCTAACAGTGCCGTGACTGCTGCTAATGTTCTGGTGGCAGAGTTTGGCCACAGCACCTTATATTAAACACTGTAAATAATAGATGATTGAATATTGCACCAATAAGGAGGAAGAGGATCAATATCTTATCAATATATTTAAAGAAGAGTCCGTACAGCCGCTGCACTGTAGGAAGCTTTGCATGTGTGAAGCTCCAGAACTCACCTGGCAGGTATGAGACGCCGGAGGTTACAAAAGAGACAAGGGAGATAAGATCTGTGTCATCTCACCGATGTGTAAAACAAGTTTTTTTATTGATTTTCTTTTACCAGGAGCCACACAGTCCTTGTTCTGTAAAATAATTATGGATTTTTTTTAAAATATGGACGATGCAAGGAGTTGCCACTTAAAGTCTGCCAGCAAAAAGCACCCACATGTGACTTCTTTCTTTCTTCTTCTGTGATTCAGGAAGCAATTTGCTTCAGAATATATATGGGAAAAATTGGAACCGACACCCATAAATCCATAAGCAATAAAACAACTTTAATTTTCTAAGGTGAATAAGGCAAATCTGAGTCTTAATTAATGTGGATTATGGATTTTTTTTCTCCCACATTTGGAGCTCTTGTGTATTGTTAGGGCGGACAAGATTCAGAGAATCACACTGAGACTTCATGCCCACAACCAAACTATCTCTCCTGCACCTTTGTACTCCATGATTCTGAACTCGGAAGCATGAAAGGAAACGAGGGCGCTCTTTGGGTTTTGGGACATTTGAGAAAAATCAGGCTTGAACAAACATGAGGTGAGCTCGACCCCGCTCCGCTGGTGGCTTGTGGCAGGGCCATGAAGGGCATCTTTGTGTCAGGCGAGGCTGCCGAGGAGTGAAAGAAGGAGAAGAATCTCTGAATGCTAATGAGCAGCAGAGAGCTAATAGTCACCGGCCACTTAAAAGTAACGCAGTTTTCCCTGCACACAGCTGGGAACACGACCACACATCGACACCCTGCTCTCGTAAGGAGCACATGACTCACCACACGTGATGGTTATGCTGTTGACTCCTAAGCTTATTAAACCTTCATATGTGCTGCACAAGAAGTAGAATAAAGTGGAATTCCACCTTCTGAACTTCATTAAACAAGTTTCAGGAGCCAGTAGATTTAGCATGTTGACAAGACCCTCAAGAATCAACACTGACAGGAACAAAGGGGGGATAAACACTTGCACCATGAGCTGACAGCTTAATAAAAGATGGCAAGTGCTCATTAATAACCATTAATGTCCTGAGGCGCGCGGGCAGCCAGCTGACTTCAGGCATAGACTAAAGGATAGAGACATCGCCGCTGAATGACAGTGACCACAGGCGAGGACGCTCCCTACGGACAGCTGTGTGCCAGTGAGGCTCCCCTATTATCCACCTCACCGCCAGGGACAGAGACAGATGAACTTCCCTCTTTAATTCAGTGAAAAGAGAGGAGGAGGAGGAGGAGGAGGGGAGAAGATGGAGGGATTGAGGGAACAGTATTTTGTGATTTGACTCAGTGAACACCTGCCGGTCCAAGTAGCACTGTCATTTCACAAAAAACTCAATTTCACACACATCATTCTGACAGAAATGTCGTAAAATAAAATCTTTGGGGTCGCTGATATCACAGCCGAGGGGAAACAGCGCTTCCTGTCTCTATAAACAACCTTCGCTGGAAACGCGGTCCATTCACAATGTGACTGCTGAGACGTGACACATAACAGTCCCGCAGTCCGAGGCCGTGAATCACTAACATGAGACTGAGATCAACAATGCTGTTACATAAATCAACTGACATGACCTCCACCGACTATTGACACATTCCTGCCCTTTGAGACAGCGTGACAAGCTGAAATGCTGCCTTTCATACCTTTTTTTTTTTTTTTTGGGCCATTTTGTTGCTGCCACAATTGGATTAGGCTGGCTGTCTCCTGGCTGCTTTGGAGCATATAACTCACTTTGGCTGAGCTAACAGCAAACAGGGCACCGGCACAATGATTCATTCATGCGCGGCTCGTCTGGGGTGCGAGATAAACAAGGTGAAAAATGCAAAGCACTTCTGCAACGACTGCAGCAAAGAAACAGCCAATACACCAGAAAACACATCCACACTGCTGACAGTCCACCGAGCAGGGGTTTCTCTGGAGAGCTGGAACAAACATGCCCTTGCTGGTAAAAATAACGTGAGGTGGAGTGTCACCTGCTTCCCCGTGAGCTCATCATGGCCTCTTCGGATCCAGATGTGCTGTAGCTGTCACCGAAGCATGCAAATGAGACATCTGTCCTTCTAAGAACTCCACTAGAGTGCAGCATGTGTGGATTTCAATAACTGACTCGATACAGTAAACCTGGTCTTCTACTGTATGCAAAATCCCTTATTTGCATCTGTCCGTGTGGATCTAATCCCAGCGCTCATTATCATTCTGTGACAGCTGATCCCTGTTGTATGAACTGACCTCAGCTTCACTTCTAGGCCTCTCATGATAATATCTGCACGGTTCATTTATGAGGAGGCGTGTTCGATTCACTGTGCTGTCCTCAGGTACATGTTTGCATGCTCTCACTTCATTCCAAACACATTTGTTATTAAAATGCAAGTTCCTGCTCGCTGCAGCATTGTATTGAGACTGAAGAGGCTTTACTGACCTACTGTCTCTAGTAATAATTCAACATTTTGGGAAACATGCTCAGACAGTGTCTGCAGGTGGTTCCCTGTCTGCACAGGCACGATGGTAACACACCTTGCTGACATGACTTTGGGAAGCTGTGCACACTCACTGCAGCAGTTCATGGTCACCCTGCACCAACCCCAGCACATACCCCCCCCCAAAAAAAAAAACAAAACAAAACACAAATTCTACTTTATTTCCATCTGCATTTCTATATGTGTTGATCGAACCTGATACAACATGTTAGCGAACGTCTGCAGCATTGCTAAGTGTTTTTCCTCCTGCCTCCAGTCTTTATGCTAAGCTAACCAAGTGTAGAGGCTGAGCTGGCTGCTTCCTCTTCATCATCCATTTCTATGGGGAGATGCACCTGTTTCCCTGCTGTTGGTCTTCCTGATTATATCCCTGTGGCTGACTGACTGCCAGGCCAGTTGAGTCAGTGGATGCTGCAAGAACAAACTCAGCCCGGCGCTGCAGTGTGAATGAGTCATGCACGAGAACAAGCAGGAAAAATAAGAAGGATGGAAAGAGGAACAGCCCATTCAGTCAGATCAACCTGGAAGCGAGATGATATTCAAGAAATGGAGGCATACAGGAGAGAACAGGGGTGTCTCTAACTCTCTTGAACGTGAGCTCAGAGAGAAAGACAAGAATGAAACTTTACATTTCTGCCTGTCGTTAGCAGGAAGTGACTGAGAAGCTGTCACACTAATTCACTGTTTCCACCTACCGCACGCACAACAGGAAGCGAGACACACTTCACCACTGCGGTATACCAAAATATCACTTCCTGCTGCAGCTGTTTGACTCTAAAGCTGTACATCTATCTAATCTGCACCTTAACACTGAGTCTATGAATTCATCCCTATATCAAATCATTCAGTTTCTCATCATTCACACCCGAGGCAAAGTGAAATGAGTGTGAAACCAAAGGCCTCAAACACACTGCGGTAACAGTGTCAGCGCCAGAGGACGAACAGGGCCACTCGATGAGAGGCCCTAACTGACAGTAGCGTCGCCTCCCTGCTCTCAGATCTGCAGCTGCCTCTTGTCCTCAGTCCCCAACGGCCAATTAAGAAACACAGGCAGGCCTATTCCCGAACACTGGCACACAAAGGACGTCTGAGCGAGCCTATAATGGGACGGCTTCACCTTGGGAATACACAGGATGAGCTGAGAGGAGAAAGTAAAGAGGCAGATAAAGTTCACGACACAGCGAGCACCAGTCTGTAACGCACTGCAGGAAATGATCAGAAGTCTTTGGCGGTGGAGGGAAACACACACACCACCTCGTGTGTTTGTGCAAGATGAAATTATTTCTCAAGTGATTTCCCAATAGCACAGCTGATTACGCAGGTATCTTTGTTATGGCATGCCAAAGTTAGCCCAGTCAGCTTCACACTCACACACACACACACACACACACACACACACACAGGCACAGTAAGTGGGTGTGCTCTAACAGTCTCATCAGTAAAGTATTTTAAGGTGGAAAAGCATTAAGCATATAAGTTAATGCAGCTGCAGGTCAGAACCTGATGTAACAGCTACAGTGACGAATAACAGCGGCAACACAGCTGAAAACTGCCAATACTACTACCACCCAGAGTATGTGAATGATGTGAATCCTGTGCTTCCAGATCTCAGCCTATGCTGGCAGCCGAAGGCAACCACAGAGTCATAACTTCTTGCCTCGACTTGGGTGAGAGACATGCTGCGTATCACACCCCGATCGATCACAGCTCGACGCACGTAGGTCATCAGGAAGTAGCCAGGACTGTCTGACTGTGAATGAAAGTGAGGCTGGAATGTTTCAGTATCACTCAGAGGAGCTTTGTCTTTGTCCTTCCCACTCAGGACAGAGACATTGAGCATGTGGGTGAGCATTAACTCACTATAATGGTTTTCACCCATCTGTATGTCCATATCAGATATGACATTCACATCTTAGCCCAGAGGTTTAAAACACCGGCCATGTAATTGCAGCGTCCCCACATCAAGTCTAGCTGGAGACATGTCGCCCTTTCTACCCTCATTTCCTGTCACCTCTGTGCGTCTACCATCAAAATAAAGGCAAAAAGGCACCGAACAAAGTCCTCCACAGAGCAGCCATCCCTCCGCTTCCAGTCCATTATATCTAATGGAAATAATTCCGCTCGCCCTCTCTCTTGTCCCTGGATTTAACAACACAATGCGATTCCTCATCCAAAGCCTGCGCCCCGAGTTCACCGCCACACAACATGTTCCTCATGGGTCCATGCAGGAGAAAGGCATCACTTTGAGGGGGCGGGGATGGGGAGGTCGTCTCCTCTCCCTGCTTCCTTCAGGAATGCTCACTTGTCAGCGCAGCGTGTCGGCGGGCTGAAAGAGCCTCCCCCATCCAGCCATTCATCCGACACACAAAGGCAACTTCACAGGAAGACGAGCGCTCTCCCCGCCATTCTTCCTCACTGCTCCTCGTCGTCTCCCCGGCCCTTCCACGCTCATTCACACACACACACATACTCCCAGGCCGTCATTAGCATGCTAATGGACATGCAGGAGAACATGAATGTGGGCAAGTGGGAGACTCACAGGGAAAAAAAACCAAGCGTTGACACTGAGAAAGGAGGCCTGGGAATGGCAGCGTACCTCTCTAATCGTGGCATTCTCCTGGCTGACTCAGTCTGTGTGGACCAAACCTGCTCGGAGCTTCAGCCACAGGCCCTAATCCATCACACCGATGAACACAAGGGAAGTCACACCGAAGAAAATGGGCTTGACTTGAGCCTTTCTGTCTGGTCTGAGCTGAGTAACTCACAGCTGAATTGTAGTCTGTGCTTGATAAGAGGACAAAAATGTTCTATTATCACACGGTCGATACATTTTGGGTGTACTACCCCTTTAAAAAAGTTGAGTAGGCTGCCAAAGAGCTCATCACCGGTCATTGCATAAGAGCCTCGGTGGGAACATGTATTTATGATGATGCCTGCCTGCCCTTTGCAGCCACAGTATAAATAGCTCTTTGGCTTTGGGAGGGTGGGGGGGCCTTCAGAGCAGGTGCCAGAGAGCTCATCATGGTGATGATGAACCATTGCTGTGATTCAGTGTGTGTGAATACAAAAAAAAAACAGTACAGGCGTCATATGCTGTTTGTGCCAGGGATGCTCCGCCTGATGTGGACATGTGACACTTTATCACAGGAGGCTGCAGTTAGGGTGGAGGTAAAGCACCGGGTGTCATAACCTAATTCAAAGTTTCCATGACGGCTGAGCTGTGAGGATAAAGTCACAGTGAGAAACCATCGAATTCACACTGGCACCACTTTGATATTATCTTTGGTGTGAAATGACCAAGTTAGTGGGCGAGTAAGCTGGGAAATAACCTATTGTGTGACTGTGTTAAGGCTGACGGGGGCTGCGGAGTCAGGTGATACTCCCCTGACACAGTACCTTCATCTGACCCATTATTCCTCTAAGAATATCAATAAGCGCAGCTTTAAGGGTGCATGTGATGGAGCAATGGTGGATGGGTCGGCCATCTACTTTGCTTCAAGACATTATTGGAGTGTGATGAGTATTAGATGCTATTCTTAGACAGCACAGTCTGGACCCGTCGGCGGGGGGGTGAGCAAGCGTCTGAGTGTGCAGCCCAGCAGCCGCGATGATACCTGATAGCTTCTATCACTGACATGACGGAGAGAGTCCATTCATTCTGGACACAGTTTAAAAAGGTTTGAGGAAGAGGGAGCGTGTGTGTGCATGTGTGTCTGGTCTACTGACCATGAAACAAATCGTTTGTGCCACATTTGAACTTTACGTAAGAACAGAATTTGTTTCATTTCACAATCTCATAAAATCATGGAAGCGAGTGATGAAGGGGATTTACACAAATGTCATGAAGTGACGTTAACTGCTATAAAAAGATCTGCTTCCAGGCCTGTTGCTCATCACCGTTGAACTCTCCGAGCTGAGCTGAGCTGAGCTGAGCTGAGGGGCTCCCCTCGTGCAACTTCCTGTTCCCACCGTCAAAACAAAACTGCACAAAGGGACAGAAAGCGCACCTGAAACTGCTGCTCGTGTTACATTTCAGTTCAGCTCTCCGATTCCCTCTCAGCATCTGGCCCACATACACACATGCATACACACACACACACACACACACACACACACACACACACACACACACAGTGGATGAAAACTTGCCAAAATAAGAGCCTTCAAGCGCAAAAACAGCTAATTAAATCAATTTTCAGACAAAAACCCTCCCTATTAGACAAGTTTGAGGGGGTTTAGATCTGTTTAGATATTTCACAGATCAAATATTTGACAACGTGATGAAACACTGAAACTCCACCTACTGACTATAAGGTGTGGCTGAAAGCTATATAACAGGTGAGAGAGTGGACCTTGAGTTAGAATTTAATGTTATTCTCAAGCATGAAAGCTGGATTTATTCTTATATTGTGACACCTGAGAGCCTTTTCACACCTTCTGAATGATGCCTATAAACAGAAACTATACTGTAAACCTTCCAGAGGAGAAACTGGGCCAGCAGCCTTCTTATTGTCCACATTTAATATGTTTCTACTGCAACACTTCATGAGAGACAATCTACCATACTGACATTTATCTTATATAAGTCTCTGACACACACACACACAAACACACACACACACACACAGCCGGTTTGAACTCCCCAGGCTGCACTATATTGGAAATGCTAATGTATTCCAACAGAAGCCTCAATCTCCTCTGGTTTAAGAAATCACTCTTTCACAAGCCGGTGGCCAAGAAATGCTGCAGGCTCACACGAGTCTGGCTTTGAAAGCAGAACGCTGTGAATGTGTGTGTGTGTGTGTGTGTGTGTGTGTGTGTGTGTGTGTGTGTGTGTGTGTGTGTGTGTGTGTGTGCGCAGGAGCAGACAGTGTGAGCTTCCCTCTGCTGCCACCGCCTTCCCAACACACGGAGAAAGCCTGAGTGACATCAGACGCCTCAGGAATGCCGTCGTAGTAAGAAAGAGAAAGGAGACAAAAACGGTGGAAGGAGAGATGCGGCTCAACAAGACCGACTGGTTTGCTGCGCTCACACTGAGTCTGCTGGACTGAGGGGATGTGGTGACTTGTGCCAGTGTTTTTCCATGTTCCTCTGCATCCCTATGGTTAATGTCAGCATTATGTCATCCCTTCTTTAGTCATTTGACATCTCTAGTCAGGCTAACCCTGCAGGAAGCTTCACGCCGAGCGAACGTCTCCGACAGCAGAGTTCACATTCCTGTGTCGACGGAGTCCGATCACACTTATCAACTGAGCTCATGAGCTCAGCAGTGAGGCCGCCACAGGCAGATCACTATCAGCTCACACACCCACCACACAAGAGGAAGTGACTTTTCGTTCTCACACAGCTGGCCAATCTGCACAATGACCAATCACCGGTTGCGTAAGAGTTTATTGGCGATGTCATGCACAGCAGTGATGCAACGTCGTGACAGATTGGCCGACGTCAAACGGGGAAAACTTCAGCAGTGGCATCAGCTGACACTGATAAAGCAGATGTTTCACGTCGCCTTGTGTCTACCGGACTTTATTTTATTACACGCTAACTGAGAGCAGCAGACATCTGTGTTCTCCTCAAAGGTCGACGCAGAAAACATCAACTATTCTGTCTGACACTGCAGGTGATACAGCTTCATATTAGGTTTAGTCATATTTGCATTCGCACTGGCATTTAGAGTAGCAAACCTGGACACGTCAACCACTTATCCAGATAATAGCTGCATCCACAGGCATATGTGCATGCTCCGGCTTGGTCTGATCATCAGACCCAGGTTCAACAGAATTTGCAAACACTTAGACGGTCATCCAACAGAGAGGCGGGCAGGGCCGGGCCCAGACTTGGCTGGGTGGTTGAGGAAGAGGGGTGAGTGGGAAGGAAGGGACGGTGCTCGCACAATGAAGCGGTGAGGAAACAAGCGGAGAGGAAAGAGAGGAAGAATGGCCATTGACAAGCTCGCAGCGGCTGCTGTGCAGGCTGAGTCAAGCGCGCTGGGATATGATTAGCGATTCTGGCTCAGGATCAGCTGGCTTGTGCAACTTTGATACAGACATTTGAACTTCACAGACATTACCACATGCATGATGAAGGATGAAGATTTATTTCCCAATCAACTAGCATGTAGCCTGTGATTTAGTGTGTCCATGTATTGACATTAGTGCAGTCAGGGTAGAAACAAACAGTGTCTGCTGTGCAGGCCTGTCCCTCTCGTCCGCTCATGCTGCCGCTGCACAGAATTTACTGAAGCCAGCGGGCAAACAAGGCAGCAGTGTGAGAGTGAATGGAGCCACAGAGGCCTTATCTGCATGCTGGGATGCCGAGGCAGAGGTTACACCTTCGCACTGGGACGCACAGGCTGCTTTCTGCACACCTCTCCAGCCATGCCAACATGTGGAACACACCCAGTTCAGATTCAGATTACGGCCTACAGACGCGTATGACCTTTTTAATTCAAACTTAACAAACTGGTCATGAGGAAAAGTTGTCATTTATGACCATCACAATCATGTTATATGTCACACGGTCGGCTGACACTCCATGACATTCAGCTCTGCAGCTCACACTCACACAGATCTTCCCTCCATCTCTCACACACACTTTGCCGGAAAGGTCGTGCTGCTTCCAAGCACTGTGGCGAGTGACATGAACTGTTGGGATCACACACTCTCTACTACTGCACATGACAGGGTATATGGCACGAATGTAATAACCCTCAGTGGGCTGTCTGTTTTAGAAATGCATAACTTTATCAATCATAAAAATTCTCACATTAATCAGCAATTCTGCGGCTTTCCAGGTAGGATCCGGTTCCCCCACCGAGGCTAAGCATCTTTTGTTTTTCAGTCCCAAACCTGACCTATTAGAGCTTCCTGCCAGCTGAGCTCCGCTGCCAAACTGTGGGGTAAATAAAGCCTGTGTGGAGCACAGCTCAGTGGTCCCTGCCACCATTCTTTCACAGCAGCTCCCGAATGCGATCTCCAAAATAAGCCGCACTGCTCCAGATTTAAACTAGAACAACCTCTCTTTGTGCGTCTGTCTCTTCCTGCATTCAGGCCTCTTCCCTTGGGCTTCAGATTCACTAACGCAGGTCAAGTCTAGCGTTTGACCACGGGCTTTGTTTTAGGGGGAGTCCAAAAACACTGATTTAACTCAGTTTTGCTGTATGTTTGTCTCTTCAGTGGCAGTGCTGAGGACAATCAGGCCTCTTGTAACACAATCCAGCACCATCACCACAGGGAGGATGTGTCAGCAGAGAGAAACTACAGCCTAGATATGAACTCCTGTAGCTCGTGCACTATGTGTGAGGCTCATACTGATGCATGAGCAGTGTCACATCCCTGCTACAAGAGCACTTCCACCGAAAGGCCAACAGCAGCCTCCCAGAAGTCAGCCAAGAAAGGCAGCCTCATCAATAAAAGGTGGATGCTGAAAAGATGGTGCTGCTCGGCATCAACGTGCCCTCAGCCACACCTATTCACTCAGCCTGACTGGACTTTAAGTCTGCTCCGCTGCGGGACAGTAGAGTTCATATGTGAAGGTGTAAGTGGCCCAGTGCCCTGTCTGTCAGCTCGGCCCCCACCCCCCCAGGCCCGCAGCATCCATCCACCCAGCAGCTGCAGCTGCAGCAGCAGCAGCAGCAGGACTCACCCAGTGTTTTGACTGCGATCTGCCGCGTCAGAGGCGGCGGCAGGTTGATGCAAACCAAATCCACGTCCTGATGCAGCAGCACGTCGTCGATCCGGTTGGTGTAAAACGGTACGTTCATCTCCTTGGCCAGCTCCTCCGCCTCCTCCTGCGTCCGGCCCCACAGCGCTTTGACGGCGAAGCCCTCATTCTTCAGCAGCGGGATGATCACCCTGGCGGTCAGGCTGGTGCCGAACACGCCGACCCCTGGAAGCATGGCTCGGTTTTATTTGTCTGATGCGGTTCTCTCTGTTCTCACTTTGTTTTCACAGCTCCGGCTGAAGCCAGACCTGCTGCCGCTGCAGCGGCGGCGGCTGAACGGGAGGGAAGCGGCGACGGGGACCGTCAGGTTGGCCATCCACCTGCAGTCAAATACCCGCTGTGCTGCATTTTCCCGTCGCTCCGGCTCCGCGATCGGGCGTGTAATGTCGGTATCCTCCTCGGAAAATAATCCAGAAGCAGATGAAAAACCGAGCCGGGCTTCCTCGGCGCTAAAAAGAGCGATTTAAATGCACCATTCTGGTCTTTACCTCGTCCGAGTCTGACAGCGATCAGCGCACTGACTGCGCCAAGCAGTGAAGGGCATGTCACCTCCTTCTGAAGCTTGCTCTTCCTTTTCCAGCAGGACCCTCCCTTCAGATAGAGCGAGAAGAAATAAAAGAGAGCCGGGAAGGTGCTTCATCTGACGGCATGCTGGCAGAAACACCGCCGTCGCCTTGTGTCTGCTCCCCGTAGGATCCCGCAGCAGCAGCAGCAGCAGCGTTATTATGCTGAAGGCAGCTATTGATGTTGCGGCTCAGACCTGCGCTGTCAAGGTAGAGACAGTGACCGGAAGCGCTATTGGTAGAGAGTTTTCAAAATAAAAGCGTTATTGGCGAGCCTATAATAAAGAGACTAAAATCATGCAAAACTCAAAGAATAACGGTGAAAATTCAGCGACACACGAGACGCAGTTTTAATTAAATTTGCATTTATTTTGTTTTCATCACATCCCTTAAAAGCACAGGTAAATGTAAAGCAAACTGGATTTGCGTGGCCAACCATCTCCGGTTCTTTTCTGTCTCTCTTTGTTTGACTTGACGTAGCTCACGCCGCCCTCTCCTCCCCAGTTTAACCCTTCGGCTCCTGGACAGAATCAGGCACCCTGGTCCACTGAAGTGAGAAACTGCGCTGTATGGAGCATTTAATCTAAAAATAAATAAATAAATAAAAATAAATAAATAAATAAATCCAAGCTCATGTCACGGTGCAAGTCTGTCAGTACTTATTATACAAGTTTCATTCGATGTCATTAGAATATTCCTGTGATGTGCAAAGAGAGGTTTAAGTGGAGTTGCTGTAGTTTCTATCATCTTAATCTCATCATTTATGAGCTGTAGTATTCACAGCTGCAGGAAGATATTTGGTGGAGAACTGTATATACTTCATGCCCTCTTTCTTTGTATTGAGCGTTGCCTGTATGACACATAAGAATCCTTATCTCTGATAGGCTTTCACTTCAGCCTACAAACCCTGCACCAGGCTCTGCTGTCCAGCTTAACTCACTCAGCTGCATGGGGAGCTGAAGCTCTAACCCTGCACCCTTTACGCACCATAGAAGCGTGTAACACAGCCTGACAGGATGCAACAAGACAGAAACTGTCAGCGGCAAAGGCATCATTGTCTTAAGGTTTAAGATGTGATGGAGCTGAGTTACTTTGCATTCTGCAGCAGGAATCAGAAGGCTTTGAAGTGAGGAAGGGATTTGAATCTCATCATGGCTGAGTCCACTGTGTGCTGCAGTCCTCCGCACATCCTCCTCCTCTTGGTTTAAGGGAGCAGACACCTCACACACTGCAGCCACACTCAGTGTTTCACAGTATTTAATTTAGTGCAGAATGACCTGAAATAAATCTTTCAGCTCTATGAATATGTGCAATAAGAAATGCAAAATGCATTTGGCAGTTGAAGTGACTCTGTTTCTGCTTTTGACTCTAACTGATGAGTGTGTGTTTTGGGGACCTTAACCTGAGCTGCAGCCCTCGTTTAAGCTGCAGTGTATTGCAAGATGCGATGGCCGCACCCTCAGCCACACCAGCAGGCTGAAAACACTGATAACATCAACTTCACACACCCTCATGTCTTACATTCAGTTAGCCTTTTCTCTCATTAATGTTCATGTTCAGTTCCAGGAAACCTTCATATTAAACCGCTAAACCACACAAAGAAGTGCAAACATTTAGTTTTTGAATAGTCTACATTATTTTTCTTATCTTTAAGTTCTATTGATCTGTGTTGGGGGCCAGTTTGGTTAATATTCCCTTTTTTCGCTTTGTATTTTCTTTCTCCCCCTCTCACAAAACATCCAAATGACCCGGCAGGACCTCTGCCGACCTGCAGCTGATAGGATGAATCAACATTTCAATAGCTGGAAAACGTCATAGCTTGAATCAATATGGGAATGCAAGTAGACGATATTACACCAAAGTGCTCAGTCCATACTGGTAGCTCTGCTGCTGCTGCGAGTCAGCGAAAATATTTCTTTGGTCCTTTCAATTCAAGGCCCACACACACATTTGTACAGTTTCGACACGCGTCAGGTTGTGATCGTGCTGCAGCCTTCCTATCGATTTGGTCAACAATGCACAGATCAAACAGAGGAGAGAGACAGAACTCTGGACTGACAGATTGTGCGAAGAAAGGCAAATGCAGGCTGCAGGAGGTCAAAGGTCAGTCAAGGCTAAAGCTCAAGGGTGTGCTTGTCAGAAAAATGTTGGCAGAATGTGCTTGTGTGTGCATTTCCTGGCTGAAATCAAAGAAACCAGCAGCTGAAGCCTTTTTGAACACTAGATTATTTGGTAACAGGATTCAGGCTCAGTGCTTTGTTGCAATCTGCAATACATAACTTCCTCCTTAAGTTACAGTAAGTTATAGCTATGCAGCTTATGCTAAGACCAGGAGCGACTATTAGCTTTTAAAAGGAGTCAGAGCTTTTATCTGCAGCACACACAATGAGTTCATATGCACGAACGCTGATAATGACGGTGACGTGTGCAGGCCAACAGAACTGAACTATGAATCCTGTCAACATGAAACGCATCATGTGCTAACACAGCCTCTGCTTTGCTCTCCCTCTTTTTCTCTTTCATGGTCACGCTCTAATTGAATCAGATGTTGGTATGGCTGTTTGTGTGAGACAGAGCATGTGACCAGTTGGGGTCAGGCCTGCTGGTGCTGGATAGCAGATTGTCCAGTTAGATAGAAGGGGAGGTGCAGATGGGGCAGGAGTAGGCGAACACCTCCCGCAGCAGAGGGGCTGAATGATGCTCTGACAGCCTGCTGAAGAGACAGACAGCGTGGGTGGACCAGTACAGGCCAGTGAACTGTGTTGACAAGCATTTACAGCTAGATGTATCTGATACAAAAATGTGGCTGTGCTTGATTTGGCTCAGAGATAAATCTCTCTGAGCGGCTGCCATCAAGCTGCAGCACGAAGCAAGGGAAGGCAAGGCTGCCCTCTAGGGGACAGATGGAGCAGCATCACACCTTCACTCCCTGTTTCTTAAAGATTCTCAGCTGGTTTTTTTCAACAGGAGTTGAAGTCTGCAAAGCAGTCAAACTCTAATGAGGGTCTACAGCTTTTTGCTTGTGACCCCTTAATATTAAGCTACATCTCCTTGTGACCTCTCCTCACAGGCTGCATGTCATGTCTCAGATTGTTTCATATCAGTCATTTCAGATTCAGCAGAGGGGTAAAACTGCAGTGTTTCACGAGAAAGAAGCAGAGAAAATTAAATGCATATAATTCTGTGTATTAGAATTGAGTTGTTTTTTTTTTAAATGATCCTTTGCAGGGACCCTGATGCTCAGAGTGGGCACCTGGACTTGCAGAGTCCACCACTTTGTCTCAAACTAAAATATCTTGACAGCAATGGTTACACTGCAAAGAATGTTTATTACAAAAATTCATAGTGATGGTTATTAGGATGAATAATTTTGGTGAGCCTTTTCCCCTCGATTTTAATTGTAATTTCTTCAGTTCTTGGTTTATGACCAACTAACTGCAAAACTAGTCATCAACCTCGGCTGCACAGTGTCTTTAGCGCTAATTAGCAAACATGTTAGCATGCTAACATGCTGAACTAAGATGGTGAATATGGTAAACATTACACTTGCTAACCACCAGCATGTTAACATCACAATGCAAACATGTTAGCGTTTAGCTCAAAAAGGTGCTGGGTCTTTGTACAAACTCAGAGTTGCTATCTTTCTTACAAGTGGACCTTCCACTGTGGCTGCTGTGTGACTAGAATCAGGACACAGTCAAGTTCAGGTTTATTTCAGCACTTTTAATAATTACTCAGAGAGGCACAAATACAATTTACAGGGCTACCTTCCTCTATATGTGTGCCCACAAGTGACTTCCTGTTCCAGCCTGTGAGGCCTCCCAGCCGGCCAGACAACAGCAGAAACACAAACAGCTTCATCTCACAGCGGTATGCACAGGAACACACACTCACACACGCACGCACGCACGCACGCACACACACACACACACACACACACACATACGCATGCCCACAATTCTGCTGGTCCTCTCACATAACAGAGTCTTTTTTCCTTTCATGAGTCCGTGCGTAACATCAGTTGTGAAAGAGAGATGCGATGGAACACGTTTTCTTTTCTTCAGCCGAGCCTCAGCGACACCTTGAGGTAGATAACGTTCTCCAGCCACCTCAAACACGAGCGCTGTGAAACACACACTGCTGACAATCCTGTTTACCTCCAGGAGCTTCTTTTCATTCAGCATCTTCTGCTTAAGGTTTCATGTTTTCTCTCTGCACACCTACTGCTATTCAGCTCAGTAACCAAATTAAAAACAAAGGAAACGTCTTTAATAATTTATCTTTACAAGTTTCGATGTTTCAAACTTCTTAAAACTAGACAATTTTAAGTGTATTTATACAGAGTTAAGTTTCATCTTTGGTGGCTAAACTGAACAAGGAAACTGAAAGGTGAACTTCAGATAGTGACAGAGTCATTTAAACCATACATTTGTACCCTGGTGGCTTCATCCAGCTTCTTCACACTTTCAGTCCAGGGTGCCACTGTATCCTGAGGGGGTTTCAGTTCTGTGTGTCCTGCATGTTGTGTTTCTGATGGGTTGGTACAAAACACACAAAAAGCTGACAAGCGCTGCCGTCTTCACACACACACATACCACCTCTGTCTGCCTCCTTCCATTAAAAAAAAACCCAAAACACTGAAAATTAACACTTAGAAGATCAATTATAATGTAACAAACACTACAGAGACCATAACTATGTAGTTGCACAAGCATACATCAACTGAACAAAACACAGAGAGAAAAAAAAAAAAAACATGGATGTTTCATAACTGACAAGCAGAAGTTCTCATTCCCCTGCAAAGAGCAGCAGGAAAACACGACTTTCGGCTTTACAAAATACTGCGCAGCTAATTTAAAAAAGAAACTGTGGAGGTACAACGTGAGAAAGGGTTGGATGGGTTCTTCTTCTCTGACAAAAGTCCTTCTTTTCGCAGCACGTTGGCTTGAAATTCCCAAGAAATTGCATTTACACTCGCTCATTTATTGAAAAGCAGAACATGAATTCTAGCAGGGATGAAATGCTCTATCATAAAGAGTTATTTTTTTTAGGGTTTCCAAAGATCAAAGATTGTCTGTGTAGAAAGCAGCGGCTCCTAAGACGCATTCTGAATACTTCCACAGTTTCTTTTGTAGTCATTTTGGCACTTTTTCTCCTACACATGCTCATAAGACGTCATCTACTCAGTCTGGGACTCAAAGCCTAAAGATTTTATGCTCAGTAAAACATTATAAAAACAACATTGAAACATGAGTATTACATAGTGTGGAATTACTTGGTGTCTGCATCCTTCTTCATGAGCTCATTTATCAGTATCTCACTCCACCTGTGAGGAGAGTGCAGAGGCCGATTGACCAACGTCGCTGTAGGTGATATAACCAGGTGAGAGTGCGCAATGAATGAAGTGCTGAAAGATCGGTAGTGCAAAGTCAACAGGGGTGTAATTACGTCGTTATGGGTGGAATTACACTGATTTGCGTGTCAGTTTCACATTTTGAAAAGTATATTTGTTAAATGCCAATACTTCTGAAGGCAAATTAAAGATTTAATGTGCGACCCGATTAGTCAATCTGATACTTCATCAGCCTACTGCACACTGTCAAACAGGCCTCGGATTAAAAAAAATCTACAGTTGTTACCAACTGACTTCAGACACCATAAATATGTATACATGTGCATTTAATATGTTACAAAGGGTGCTACAATACTATCTATGGCTATTTTCCCTATTAAAACAATAGCGTTCTTCGAGGGTCGGAAATGTTGACCAATGATCGTGTCAGTACCTGATATCTGAAACGCCCCCACCCACCTAAATTAAGGTGATTCAACATCTGGTGCACGCTCAACATCCTCCTGGCCAGTCCTTCACTAAATCACTGACAAGGCCAACAACCAATCACAGAACACTACAACTAGAAATGCTGCTTTAGGGAGGAGCTTTCAACTAGAGACGGGCCCTCCAGCCTGACCTTCTTAAAAGGATGAACATGATTAGTACACATGGTGATGCAGATCATACAGATCACCAAAATGAAGTATTTTTTACGAGTGACCTCTCTACACTGAGTTCAAAGCCTCTCTGTGCATGTTTTTCTCAGGTCCAGCGAACGTCTCTGCGCCTCCCAGAGTCGAGCACATCGGACAACACCAAAGACTATGAGGTTCAAATCAACAGCCCACATTCACTTCCTTGCATATCTTTACACAGTGAGCGCCAGTAACTTAACAACATCAACACAACAGGGAAAGAATATGAAAATGTAAGAGGACATAACAACGTTTCCAGAGTTAAATGAACAATATAAAGTGTCTCTATGCTCTATCTTCCATGTGCAGGGGTACAGTGGCCCAGCGTGGACACACACTGCGCTCGTACTCTCAGCCAGTCATCTGATTCAACCCAACTGTTTCCTTCATCCTGAGGTCCTTCGGACATCTGTCAATCACAAGTGGTCCCGCCTTCCAACAACCCCCGCCCCTTCATAAAAACCAAATTAGGCTTCTTCCCCCGAAAATGCCCGGTGACCAATATCCATGGCAAGAGCCCATGTGTGCAGGGTGGGGCACGAGAGTTTTTCTTAAGAGTAGATGGTGATGACTTCACGGCCGCCGCCTCGCACCAGGAGGACCCGGTTCAAACCCTCGAGGAGAACCTCCAGGAACTCCATGTCTGAGAAGAGAGCAGTCAAGGTCGAAAAGCTTTTCGATCTGTTTTGGTCTCCACCAACTGCTCCACTGTGTTCACCAGCTAGTCGCAAACTGCTCCACTGCTTCCTGTTGAACATGTAACGCACGATGGGTTGACGAAATTTTTCAACTGTAAACAGCTGCTAAACCAGCTAAACAAAGAGCTGAACCTCACTATGAAGCTCAATAAACTCTCAGTAGCTACACGCGACCCCTTTCACATTGCTTTCACTGTCAATTGACAGGTTGTTATACTAACGATAGTGACCACAGCTGCTTTAAGGATACAGTTCTCGTCTCCTCCTCTGTTCTTCGGTGGTCCGGGCATGTTGAGCAGAACCAGGTGAGCTCCCTGCGACTTGTTGACCACCACCTCGTTCAGCTTGACAGCTGTGTGCATCCGACGAACATTCGACTGGTTCCTGGTTTGATTAGAAGGCCACAGTGAGAAAAGGCAGCACTGAAGAAAGCATTAATAACCAGACTAAACTAAACTAAACCCTACATTTCCTTGTGTTTTGTACTGTCACATATCAGAATATCTTCTGTGAAAAGGCCTATTGTGGCAATATGGCAGCACTCCCTGAGTAAAACAGGAGCTGCACACTGGAAAATCCTTTACTTACGCCCTGCTCTTTAAATAAATAACCTTCATTTCTAATAAAGCCAAAAAAAACTCACTGAGAACAAGCTCTCTTTTTCAGGAGCCTCTTGTTTACAACGTTATACAACGGAAAAACTAATGCAACAGGTTGTTTTCCTGACATAACTAACACACTGTGTACTTCCAGAGAAAACAGTTCACCAGTACGGCACATTATATCAATGACATTTTGTCAATAAAAAAAGTTGCATTTTAGTAAAAGCATTCTGTATGTTAGCCTCAAACACAAGTGAGAAAACATGGTGAAGGGACTGAAGCACATTCCAAAAAAAGAGACAGCATTTTCAGACAAAAAGGGACATGCAGTAGGACACCCTGGAGTCCACCATGATGTCATGTTATTATTGTTTAGTTTGTCATCGCCAATTGTGCATGCTGTAGTCTGTCCTGTTTATGGATAGTCATCATTGTCAAAAAGAAGTCAAATGTTGCCTCTTTATCGTCACCTTCACAATGTTAGATCACAAAGCAATCAAGCACATGACGTCCACTGCCAGAAGCCAGATTACTTTAAGGAGAAGAACAAGACGATTTTGCAAAATTCTGCTTTCCATTCTCTTTCATAAGAAAAACATTTATATTCTAATAATCACCAAATGCAATATTTATCATTATATACTAATTTTGGATTTGCTAATCACCAAAAAGCAAATGGAAAGCACAAATTTGCTCATGCGTACAAAGAATGTCTTTGGATATTACATGCAAATCAAATGAATAGAGGCTTTTCCACTAAAGTCCTGTCTGATGCTGGAACAGGAAGTCCATGCACATGAGCAGACGCAAACACGGACACAGGCACGCATACAAAGAGGTACGAGCACACGAGCTGGAGGACACTGAACGCAGCTACAGTCACCACAGCAGCAGTACACACATACAGCCCAGGGCAAAGAGAATGCGACTTACAGACTCTCCCACTCTCTAGAAGGAGAAAAATGGGATAGAACAACAGAAATAGGCTTAGATGCTTTCTACATCGGCTCTCCAGCTCTCTCCACCACACTTGCATGCTCTCAACTGTCCCCAACGGCTTGCCGTGACACCCGAAGGTGACCCTGTTAAACCCCAAAAAGACACGGGGCCGCTTGATGTGTATAGTGAGGCTTTGTGAAGGGGCGGCCTCCATCTCTTCCTGACCTGTGACACTTTACTCGTCTGAATCACAAACTTCATAAGCCAATAAAAGTGGACTGGTCTGGGACACACCTGTTGACGTCCACACACTGATCGTATGGACAGTATGGGATGAGAGGGTGTTAGTCTAGGTGTGCATATGGTCTGCGTGGTCTGGCCATGCACTAAGACTGAAATGGCTGAAGTGTACACACATGCGCACACACACCAAATGCAGCCTGAATGCACACGCCATGCAGACAGTCCCATTTCACCCTGTCAGCCTCTTCACTACTGCTACCACATCTACACATGCTGTCCTCCCACACTGAGGCTTTGGCACCATCCTGAAGTATTGTCTCTGCTGTATGTGCTCTTTACTCTTCAGATACTTTCAAACTTCAAAGTGTTTCAAAATGGTGCAAATGTCTCTCACAAGGCACATGCAACAACGACAGTATTTTTCAGTAACGTGTACATTAGAGTGGACACTTGTCTAATTTGGGAATGGACCTTAAATTCACAGATCTACAGGACAAAACTTCCTTCTTTTAGCTCTGATGCCACAAATGTAAAAACATTGTTTTTTTAATCAGACAAACGGATACTTACGGTTTCATGTTGAACAGGTCACGCACAGCTACGTTGGCGTTGCACTCGCGGTTGCGATTACGCTCTGTGAACAGCTTGTCCTTAGTCCAGGTCATGTGGACCCGCTCGGGCCCACTTTCGGTCTTGTCGTTTATGGTGGCGTGAGACGCTGTGTTCCTGTCATGGATGAGCTGGGCCTGGAGAGGAGGGAGACAGGTATTTCAGGGGAAAGAAGAGATGAAACACAGCGAACACAAGAGATCTAAACAAGGAAAGGTGACGTCCAACATAATGTCACAAAGAGAAAAGAGAGGCAAAAACGGCAAAAAAAATTGGGGAAGGTGGACAATTACAAACTGGGAAGAAGGGAAACTTTCTTTGTACAAGCTGATGAAAGTTGGGTGAAACCATGCTGAAGAAGAATGGGAACAATACAAACCTGTTCAACTGTTCAACACACACATGGATCATAAAAGAACACATATACACGGGGCATCACAAGACCATATTTCTCTGGGTGGGCTGAACGTCCCAGCAAAGACTGAAACACAACATTTATGGGTGACTGACAATAAAAGAGCAGTGGTGGTGGAAATGACCCAGGCTAGGAGGGTATATGATGTCAACCAAGTGTTCAAATTGGATGCAGGGCCTCCAAAGATGATGACACCTGCTCAAAATATGCCACTTCAATAAACATTAAGCAAGTCTCTAAGCCTATGTTGCAGGGACAGTGCAGTGCAGTATAGCTTAGCAGAGCAGGATGAACACATATCATCAGAATATAATATCATTTGACAACAGCTTTCCTCACTTCTGAGCTACAGAGTAGACTGTCAACAGTTACATAACCACAGCCAATGACAGAGGATAACAATGCATCATGGGTATCATCTGTCATCATACAGATATGGATGATGACCTGTGTTCATTGGGACCAGCTGGTATTTGATAAATGCATCATGTATCTTCATAAAACAGCAGGATGACATGCTACACATTCAGGGCTTCTTGATTAAAATATTCTAATGTCGTAAATTGTTTTTAAATACATGTAGCTTGGAGGCTTTGTGGTCTTTTTCGAAGGATGGGTGTTCACTTTCCGAAAGACATTCCTCCGCTCGTTGACGTCTAGCTGTGAGAGTGAAGTATGAACACTGGTTCCAGGTGTGAGTGAGGAAAGAGAGCACAGTATTGTCAAGTCAGAATGGGGAGTATAAACCACTTTTGGGTCTGTAGCCTGGATAGAAGCCCCATGAGGTTGTAGCAGTACCTCCATCTGATGAATTTATCCTCTGTTCAGTGGCCATTTGTGAAATATGTCAGTCTCGGGCTCAGCTTTTATCTGGTTGTACAGTCTAGCTGTGCTGACTCTGTGTTAGCATGCTAACATTAGCATTCAGCTCAAAGAACAAAGACGCAGATCTGAGCCTGCGTGCAAGTGAAGCTGACAAAAATGTTTCAAAGCTGTTAAGATCTCAGGATATCAGGATAAAGGAAGGGGGATTTTTTTTTCTGGGCAAAAGTCAAACACAATTTTCTTGTTTCTGTGACAACACTGTCCACTCTTTCCGCTCTTGTTTTGGGGAGGTGGGGATGAGGTGGGATCATGGAGGTAATGGGATGTTAGGCAGCAGTTCTAGGGTGCAACTGGCTGATATTCACAAAGCAGCTCTTGATGACAAAATAAGCAGCACTACTGTTGTCTGTACTAGGAGTTAAATCGTCAGATTGTACAAGATGGATGCTATCTGTAATCAGGAACCAGCTTCTCTTTCTGAGCTATTCACAAGCTTGTTTTGCCAGTGACCTTCCCCAGAAGGGCTAATGGCACTTATCAGATTTTACAGTGCTACAATAACTGCCTTGTAGTCCTGGGCTGACTATGACATCACACTGGTGCATTCTATGGAGACCAGCTGGTTTTGGCCAGCTGGAGCTGCTCCGGTGCAGCTTTAGCTCTGATGTAACATCATCTAAAGACCCTGACCAAGTACGACATAGTATGAACGTGGTAAGTCAGCCATGAGCTGATGGTGTGGGTAAGCCCACAGTGAGTGGGTTGAAAAGCACAATGGATTATCAAAGAATAAAACACTTCAGGCACAGGCCTAACCTACAGTGCCTACAGTCACTCCAACTCTTTTTTTTTTCAATTAACAACAAACAAGAGCTAGATCTTTCCCTACATGATCATAAAGTACAACCGATTCTTGATTAGCACCCCTACTCTACATCAAAGATCTTTTTTTCCAGTCTGAATATGCATTTCCTACAACAAATTTCGATCCCATGCAGTATTACTACTCCATCCTTCATTCTCATTTATGTACTGATTATACTGCATAGACATCAGCTGGTAAATGTCAGAGGAAAAGTCCAGATTTGAAACCATGATGATAAAAGTCATTCAAACAGACAGCTGCAGCCAAAGATCCAGCTTTGTGAAGACAGGCCTGTGAGTCTAACAGTGAGGGACAGTGGGTTGACAAAATGTGCTACCTCATCCTCTTGAGTGTCCTCCATCATTGAGGACTGCTGGGTGAGGTTCGTGCTCTGGGCAGCGCCCTGGTTCTTCCTCCGGATTGAGCTACGCGATTCATCAGTGATACTCTGAATCTGAGCGGCGTGGCCCAGAGAGGCGATGGCAGATGAACAAGGAAAGTGGCCAATTGTCATACAACGCAGCGGCAGGCCAGACTGTTAAGACTACTGTTAAGACTGAACTATGAAACAACCCAAAGAGTTTCTTTTACATTCTGTATAATCTGACCTGTACGATATTAATGGGTTGCAATGATAGCACTAACACACTAATGGGGAGAAAAGTGATTATTAGTATCTAATCTAAGACACACTTGAAAGATATTGCATTCTCTTTTGCTGAACTGGAATGCAACTACAGAGACAAAGCATCTGTGAGTGCAGGATTGCATTCAGGTAGATGAAGTGTACATTACCTCTCTCTCCCTCTCGGTCCTGGAAAGCTGCATCTGTTTCAGCATCTGAGACCTCTGCTCCATCATCAGAGTCTTCTCATAGGTGAAGGCAGAGATGTCGTTATCATGCTGCACAGGAGAAGACAGAAACAACACCGTCATCAGTACGAGACATGGAGCAACAGAATACTTCCTGTTTTGCTTTTGGGTTCTGAATAAACAACATCCTCAACATATGAAGGCACCGTATTAGTGGACTATCAACCTGATTCCAGCATAGTGCGGTGCTCTGTTATCAAACAAACACTCACCATCTCCACCACTTCCACCTCTGCATCCAGTCGCAGGTGGTAAAGGAACATCTGGAGATCTTTCTTCATTTGGATACTGTTGTCATCCATCTGGGCCACAGTGAAGATACGCATCTTACACTTCCTCCACACCTTTAGGAGGGAAGACAGTTGTTATGGAAGGAGGTCAAATGGAAAAATAAGTCAGAGCGTCAGTCAGAGGTAGATGGATTAGTGAGGTAAAGCAGGACCGAGGGGAGGGGAGGAGGGATGAAAGTGATGTCAGCGTCAAAGAGGGAGAATTCACGGATAGATGGAGCCCGAAAGAGGGGGTGTGAATATAAAGAGAGGAATGAAAAATTTGGATGTAACAGAAAGACACACCAACCTTGTGCTGTCGCAGCAGGAAGGGCAGCAGCATCAGCATGCCTCCATCGTGGACCACCCACCACACATCGATGGTGCCCTCCCCCAGGCGGTCCTGGTTAGTGGGGAAGCTGTCCACATTCTTAGCCACAAGCAAGGCATGATGGGCTGCTGTGGTCTCCCGCACCGTCTCTGCATGGATAGAGGAGGAGAGTGAGGCCTATTAATGGGCATGAGTTGTCTAAGAGACATTAAGTCATTGCATCTCAGTGGAAGGATGGCACAAGCAGATGTGCAAATATCAACGTAAGATTATCAGAGATATAGATTATCATTGTGCATTTTGAAGAATGCATCCTACGCATTTGGATGTAACTTTCTGATTTCAGTCTACTTTGAACTGTCTCTCACTCTGTACCTATGAAATTCTTCCATGACTGTGGGTCATTGGACTGCCTCCAGGTCCCGGGCCAGGCCATTAGGACCGTGTTGTGCTTCATGCCCCCCAGCCCAGCAGACTGGATGAGGTGGGAGAAGCCATCTCTGAGGTTTGAGGACACCACAACATGGCAAAAGCCTTTTGTTCTCTCTGTTGACATGGACGACTTAATGTTCTGGACAGAGGAAGACAGAAGAACAACAAAAATAGAGCATGAAAGAGGTATCGTCTTTTTGAAAGATGCCATGGCTACTGGAGCTTAACCTCCACCTTAGAATTAACATTCAGCACTCCCATTAGCATCCATCCAGGACATGCCCATGAATGGGTCTAAACAATGCCTACGAATACAGCAGCCCATGTAATCTAGCATTCAGCCTCTGCACATGATTGTTTTGGACAAAACGTAATCCACCGATTAAAAATGCTTTTGAGGACACAGTCAAATCAGGCTGCAGAGAATAATTCAATGATTTCTTCAGTTTGGCCAGTAGATGGCAGAGTTCATCTGCAGTTCAGGTGTAAAACTGTCTAACTGTAAATCCTGTTTGAAAGAGATTTGTTTGTGGGTCCAGCCCAAAAAGGACGATGCAATAAATGAGGCAGTATAAACATAAGACATTTGGTATTTTATCAGCAGCTGTGCCCACTTTTGGTAGAACAGGGTTGTATGAGGAGTGAGAGATGTGGCAACATCAGTATAAATGGCAAAATAATTGTGCCTGCATTTGTCATTTGCATGTGTCTGTCAATGTATGCATTTCCACTATACCTGCTCAGCCCTCTTGGCCTCTGCCTCTTTAGTGAGATATGTTCCCTCTAGGACATTTCCCACTATCGTCAAGCCTTTCCCTGCTTTCAGCTGAGTGGTGAGGGACAGCAGACGAGGGTGTTTGACTCCTTGATCTGAGTCCAGATTCAGGAGCACCAACAATTGAGGCCTTGATACATCAAGAGAAAAAGGAGAGGGGAGACAAAGTCAAACTGCGTTATTATGCAAGGTGGAGCGGTGCAGAGACCTTCACTGGTGCAGAATAGGGACCTTATAGTCTTACAGTACATGGGTTTAACAGAGGAGAGCCAGAAAGCGGTTACCTTCAATGAGAACCATGTGTATAATTGGAAACATCACATCCCTAAGAAGAGAATCCACAACTTCGCATGCCAAGAAAGTAAATGAACCTTGTTTGGTTTTTGGACAGGCGGCCTGTGAGGTCAGCCAGTGCAGGCCTTGGTACATTATGGAGGCTCATCAGCCTTTTCTGTCAGATTAGGTAGGACCAGGAGATTAATCAAATGCAGCCTCTGTGTCTATTTCTGTCTCTCTTTTCACCACCACAGCAGTGACAGGTGGCACTATGTCAGCTGGAATCACGTCCATGTGAAACACACACACACACACACACACACACACACACACACACACACACACACACACACACACTACATATATATATATATATATATATGTATTTTGTACCTCCAGTTCTTAGTGTGTGGTGGAGCTTCCTCAAGGCGAATGAGGGCATAGCGTGCTGCATTGAGAGACAGGCCACGGATGCCGTCTCCCCACTCCTTCTCCGCCCTGAAGCCAACAAATGAAACAGCAAGAAGCAGCAAAAATATGAGAAGACGCACAGAATGATTAAAAACTAATAGGAGTGGATGGATCTCAACAGTCTTACACTGTTTCCACACCCGTCTGGTGTGATTTAAAGGATTTCTTGTGTGTTTTGCTGATTCAGTCCAGTTCCTTTGACTCTGTGAGAACATATATCAAGAAAAATCTACCTACTAACACTCTTTTGTTAAAAGGCTCAGCAGGCCTGGAAGTCACGGTTGGATATGGTACAACTCAACAGGGCTTCTGGTAAGTGAGATGATCACTATACATCTTCATTTTTGAGATTTGAAACAGATTATAATTTACTATTTTAAGGGATTACACTGTCTTCACTGGCTGAGAAGAGCTGTACAACACTGAGCTCCTTTTGAACAGAACTGGATGATCCTGAAATGAATGCTTGCAAAAAATGAAGGGGGTTTCTCGAATCAGTGTTTTTTTTGCACACTCTGCATTTAAAGCTGTATTTCTCGACGGTCGGATTTTTTTGATACAGCAATAAACGTCAAGACGTCTGATCACATGCGAGTATCTTTAAGTATATATTCTGTATACAACCTATCAGTTTTGTACATTTACTTTCGCTCCCATTTAATTCAGTCTCTTCTATCAGCACAGATTATCTGTCTTTGTCAGAGATCTGTTGGAAACCTATGAACAACATTGCTTACATTACAAACTATACAAAGTCATTCTCACCCTCTGTATTCGATGTATTTGTAGATACAGCTTGCAATGGCCATGGCCACAATAGCATAATACCAGGAGGAGATGAACATGAGAGCAAGGCACAAGCTCATTCCCAGGAAGGACAGAGCCCTGGAGGAGAAAACACACACTTTACCGCTCGAGTCCATTAACAAAATACCCATTCATTTACAGAACAGCTGTTAAAGCTGTGCACATTCATGGAAATGTAGACTGGACCGGACAGCGCAGAACTCAAGAAAAATGATGAAATCCGCTGTGAACAATAGTGCTGTCCTGTATTGTCCTCAACCTCTGTGGTGGAAGTAATCTCAGTAAAGGCCATCATCCCACAAAGCACACTGAACAGGTGTGTCTGTGGTTGTGAAGGTGTTTGAGTGTGTTAGCATGTTCATAAGGACGGCCTCGCACACAGACAGAAACAATGCACTTGATCACTCACCAGTGGTAGTATTTGAAGCGTGGTCTCCAGTTGGGCGTCCGCAGCAGGGTCTGAACCGCACAGGCCAGGTTGACAAACAGGTAGCACATGAGGAAAAACCTGTTGAAGGAATATAATAAGTCATACTATAATACCCGCTTATCATCTAAGTCTCCACTTTATGACCAACTGTAAGTGGTTTTAAGAAGCCAAATACTTGAGGGATTACAGACTTTATCTGGTGATCTGATTTTATGGAAAGAAAATAAAGCGATATGACTACACAAACAGATACTGACATGGAGAGAATAGGAGCCACAGCGTCGAGGGAAGCGATGAGGATGCCGATCTCACAGATCCCAGCAGTCAACAGCAGAGCCCAGGTAGGTTCTCCGTTAGCTTTCCCATGACCGAACACCTAACACACACAGCCAGGCGTGAAAATTGAAGATAAACACATGATCATGAAGGCGGCTTTGACTATTGTGCTGTGAGTGTCTAACCTGTAAGAAAGGAACAATGCCGTCTCGTGCGATGGCCTGCAGCAGGCGTGGGGCACCGGTCAAACTCTGGAGCCCAGCCCCACAGCAGGAGAAGAATGAGCCAATCACAATAACCCAGGGCGAGGGCCAGGATAGTGTACCAATGACAAGGTTCCCTTTCACTGAATCACCAAACCTGCAATACAGAAACACAATATCATATACGACAATCGGACCATATAACATGTAGGTATATCAACACAATATCAACAAGTTTTGTGTGCGCATATAAAGTGTGATGAATCTTTTCCACAGTGCCATGGAGCTCCATTGTTGTCCAAATACTGTTAAAATCACATGAGTCACACTGGCAGCAGTGTTTCTTTCAGAAGCATGAACACACACAGTTTGTTTTTAGCTGATGCTGTCCAGTGATACTATCTCGCCAAAAGTAGTCCCTAACAAATGCACTATTTCCTTGTCTACAGTGCCCAGGTATTTTAAGAAATGATTCAGCTTCTTTTTTTAAAAAACATTAAAGCACATACTTATGACCGTTTTTTAAAGACAGGCCTCAGGCAGGGGCTGAGAACCACAGAGAGGCTGGAGAGATGTGAAAGTATTGAGAGATGAACTAAAGCACTGTTGGTTTTGGTCTTTTCATGGGATTAGTTGCCCCTAGCTAAATAAAAAAATAACAGCAGCCTCATCCTTTGAGGACAGAAATATGCTAAATACAAGTTTCATAACTCTCAGTGAAACAAGAGATGTGTTTATCCCTAATTGAAGCCTTTTTTTATTGATTTGTACAGTAAACACATGTTGATCTGTCTTGGATTTAAAATACATGGTGGGTCCACATGTTTGAACAGAAACCACTTTTTGAGATGAAATGTACTTTTGATGTGTTATAAAATATAAAAGTTAGTACACTTTTTAATGAGAGATGAGTTCTGGGGGCCCTCGTGAGGTGACACTTAAAGAGAAAAGAAAAAGGGAACAAAACCTAACCTTTCTTTTGATACCGTTTATAAACATATATCCATTTAGTGTACACGTGTACAGCATTTTACAGGATATCCTTGTGGTAATCTCTTACTTGTCTCGAAGCAGAACTCCCTCAATGCAGGCACCAAATAGCACCACACAGGTGATATCTGGGAAGCACTGTTCAGGAAAGTCACTGAGAGTATTCAAGAAGAACTTTATAAATAAGCATAAACTAGTGTACGTTACAAAGAGTATGCAGAGAGGGCCATCACACCAGAGAATACAGAAGGCATTTGTATTAAATTGGATAACAGAGTGATAAAATTGTGTCAAGCTTTTTAAGTGTTCCTTTGCAAGCCAATCTAAAAATTGAATCCCCTTAATCAAACAAGGGAAGTATGGTCATTTGAACAATCATGTGAGAGAGGAAGGATTTCTATGAAGAAAACCAAGTTTTGTGTTGACCTTCGACTACAACATGATGACATGGTGAGAGAAAGACAATTCAGTATCTAGCCAGATTGCTCATCTCTTGTGCAAATGCCCAAGGTGGAAGGTAGCATAGCGCCCGTCTGACTGAACCACATAACTTTAGCCTCGACAGCATTTAAGGAAATGAATGACTCTGGTTGAGAAAAGCCTGCTGTAATTCCAGGAAACTATATTGAAGTGATTTTATCACAGCAGTGGGAGATGGACCAGTGACATACAAGATTGTATCATCAGTATATAAATGAATGTGGGGGTTATTAACAGTATACAGAATATCTTCCTGCCAACAACCTTTAAATCTGGCAACTGTGGCCGGAGCAATGGCGAGAGAGATAACCTTGCATCAATGCAAAACCTTGCTGTTGAAGCTAGAAAAACATTTTTAAATCTTCAGTTGTAGCCATGTGACTGCATTTTTGGTATCAGTGTCAGGAAGAAGTTTTAAGGATACAGATGATGGAGGTGGTAACGATAGCCAGGATGGTTCCAATGGGTATGGACTTCTGGGCATCCCTCAAGTCACCTGAGCGGTTTGAACCAGCCATGATACCTGCAAGGATGGGGAGTGCAACAGAAATTGAAATGTGAAACAAAAGTCTATTCCCTGCAATTTCAACCATAACGGAAGTTAAAAACCCTAACGCTGGGTATCACTAAAAACTGTTCTACACTGGTACTGATACCAATCAAGACTGATTCCTGAATGATTTATATTAGATCTTGGTACAATCATGTTGCATGCTTGCTGTTTCACTGATGAGATTTACCGAATGACAAGTAATAAGGTCACTGCCATAGAAGTTCAGTACCCAGCCCTATGTGCTGCACAAATATTTCCTACATTTTAATGTGCTTGGGTGTGTCGCTTTTATCATAGTCTCACCAGTGACAGAGGGGAAGTAGATGCCGACTAGCAGAGTGAAGAAGGTGGTGATATCATTGACCACATAGGGCATGTAGATGTCCTGGGCGGGGTCACTTCCCCCAACAGATGACAATTTCTTGCTTTCTACCAACATACCCAGAGGGCCATAGTCTGACCACATATTTTCTACAAGAGAAAAAAAAAACAGAGTAATTAGACTCCAAACAACAAAGAGCATGCACTGCACAAAGCACTATGTCAAGCAGTATATCATTCACCCAAAATGTGCCTTCTGTTCAGAGACTGACAGGTTAAATGGAAAAATAAAAACTGCCTGGAAATGACGATGCACTGTGAGACAAAGCCACAGAAATAAAACACTGCCTGCAGCCAGAGACTGAAGCGTGTTTTAAAGAAGCCAATTAAGTTTCATGGACCTGAAACAATAACGGACACTTGACCAATGAGACGTGAGACAGTAGTTAGGCCACTGGTTGCAGAGACAAAGTAGACTATGGATTTGGAAACACTCGTTGTTGGCAGTCAAAAGCATTTTTTGTGCCAGCTGACCCAACCAGAGAAATAAAGAGAAATCCAACAAGTCACAAACACTGCAGCAAAACTTACACATAATTAAAGGAGCATGACTAAGATTGAGGCAGATCTATTGGCAGAATATGGAGTACAATATTCTTAAGTACATTTTCATTAACATATCAGCATATGGAGATGGACAGAACATACGAACTCACTCCTGCACATACTTTCCCCAGATGCTTCACAAGAAATATGACAGGAATGCATTTGTGCCCAAGGTTTGGAGTAATACTAGTCTGTCAAGGCCAGCAGTTATATAATGTGAGGAATGTTCTGAGTTTGCTCTGTATTTAATAAAACCTTGCAGTCTATGCGTAAATTCCTACTGACACGTTAGTATTTAGCATTGGCCTTGCCTTTCCATTTATCTTTTAGAATACCACTAAAACCTCCAGAAGAAACTCTGTGTTAGAACCTGAAATGACTCCGCTGGTCAGTCCGGGGATGCCCTGCAAGCTGGTCACATTGTTGTTGACAAAATAGTCATTGCAGGTGGCGTTGAGCTCAGGTCCATCACAGAACAGCTTCCACAGCTTGGTAGGGACCGTCACGTTATCTATAACCTCCGTCTTAAGACAGCGGTCAAAGTTGTGGTTCTGCAGAGTGCGATTCCCTAACATGCAAACACTGTGTGGAGGCAGAGAGGACAAGATTTTAAAATGACACAAAACTGCTAGAAAATAATACCACCGCACATTGAAATGCAATCTTCATTAGCCAATACAGCTGGCTGATAAATCTACTTTAATGTTTTTTGCATCATATGGTTCAATTCAACTTCGGAGGTTATTGTTTACTGGACTCACGGAAAGTCTGGTGGCTCAAAGATCGTCTTGATGACTCCAGCATAGATGGCGAGGATGGAGAGAATGACACAGGCCAGGAAGACCAGCGCCAGCTTGTTGACATATTTCACCCCTACAAAGACGACCACGGCCATCAGCGCTAGGCAGCACGTGCCATAAACACGCATGTTATTTAGCAGGGCACCCGGCTCATCCTCCTTTTTCTCCGCCACAAAGATGGCCGCTTTAGGCACAATGTAGGTCTACACGGGGAGGGACAAGATAGAAAAATAAAGACTATGCAAGTAAAATGTACACATGGTGGACAGACAGTAGAAAGTAGCCACTTCATAGAAGTAGTGCACACATCCTGTTCACTCACCAGCAGAATCTCTATAGTACCTAGGATGTACATGGAGCCAGCAAAGGTTGTGCCCAGGTAGAAGCAGAGTCCTACAGCTCCACCAAACTCTGGGCCAAGAGATCTGGAAATCATATAGTAGGAACCTCCAGCTGGGAGAAAAAGGGAGAAGCATAGTGGGAGAGAGTTTTATGAGAAAAGGGAAACTAACTTCTCTGAAGTCAGCTTTCCAGGAACTAAGGAGAGCTTGCACATTTTCTAATACAGCCATGGATTAACAAGGAAAATTGCTGTCAAGGTTAGTTCCAGCCTGGGACCTCAATCGTTTCTATGTGCCCGATAGTCTCAGACAACAATATCTGCTATCAATTACCATAAAATCAACAAACAAGGAAGGAAAAGGTGCAACACTCCAGCTGCAGCTAGAACACATCAGCCTGTGAATTGCTTTTACTCCATTCCATCCACACATAAAAAGAGAAATACTCATCTCTCAATAATTTCTTAAAAATAAACCCCTTGTTGAAATTTGCCTATGCTTGAGCACCAAACTATCTTACCAGGCACAACGCCATTAGTAGCGATTGCACTCATGGATATGGCCGTCAGCATGGTCTGTGGAGAGAGAACAGTAAGAAACAACATCAGAACAAGACTAAGAAAAGACATCAGTTACTTTTCAATGTTGTATCTTAACAAGGCACTCTGTGATGTAGGACAGTTTACACAGATTTCCTTGATCAAACAATTCTTTGCTCCATGAATTTTCTGAACAATAAGACACTTGAAGAGGCTAATCTAGCATTTAGCCTGTTAAAATACTTCTAAGGGGCTTATGCTCTAAACCTTGTGGATTGGTAATGGATACAAGCTTTTCCGTGAAATCAGTCATTGTGGCGGAGGATATTCACGTCATCCTGTTACCTAATAGTGCTTCCGGACAAGAGAGAGGACAGAGCAGAGAGAAGGGCAGGGGGACAAGATAAGAGGAACAAAGAAAAGAGAGAAGGACAGGAAAGTTAAAACTTAAAGGGTGAAAGAAGAGGAGAGGAGAAATCCCGAAGGTGAGAGGATAGAGGACAAAAGCAGGAGGAGGGGAGCAGGGACAAGGACGTGACCACGATAAACCCTGTGATCTTTGCTGGACTTCTGGTTTTAAAGTGGCAGACAAGCTGGAGTAAAGCCAATTAGCTGACAATTTTACCTCACGCTTCTACTGAAACCCTAAGCAGCTATACACCAGCTTGTCTTGACCGCAAACTAACCAAACGATTGACTGCCAAACAAAGTGACTGGGAAGAACATCTTCAGTGTTGAAACCTAAGAAATGACCACACAGCTCTCATATGTTATGTGTGGAGCCGTGATACAGTACAGCCACCAGCCTTTTGGAAACTCAGTGGGCTTCTGGAAGAAATTCAAGCAGAGCCAGAGGTCCATTCAGGCCCAAACAGGGACCAACATTTGCAGCAAATCCTCATGAACCAAAAATAATTCCCCTCCATGGACCTCAAAGTTAACCAATACATCACTGACACTGCAAGTCATTACCAAAAAAGCTATGTCTATGTTTTACTTAACAAGAAGTGGTTTTTCACTGGTATTTCAAAGTAAATACCTCAGATCTGGGTATTTTCATTCAATAATTACTCAGGTGTGAGGGTGATGTGGTTCGTATATTCGTTAGTAATGAGGTTAAGTTCACTATCTTCAGAAAACTGTATCACTCAAAAAATAATACAGATATTAAGACTTTGACTCCATTTACTTAAATCACACATGGTATCTCATTCTGTATCCCATTACAGACATTACAGTACACTGCTAAAATAGAAAATACAGTGGCTAATAGTAAGGTAACTGCAGTAATGTCAAATATATAACTGGCAGTCTTCTGCTATGATGTAAACAAGGCAAAAAACCCCCCAAATTACTCAAGAGTCAGTTGTCAATTTGTTTATCAAAAACAAATCATTCCCATTTCGGTTCATTTAAAGTGAATATAATGTTTTTCTTTTCAGAAAACCAGGTGCTGGTAATGACCTACAAACACACAGCACCCACTGTATGTTGTGCAATACTGAGCACAAACAACAGACTAATCATGTTGTGATGAAAAATATCGCTGTATTCTGGGCGAATGAGTGTTTGTACTCTGGATTTGTTAGCGTGACACTTGGTCTCACTGAGCCTCGCTGTTTTCATCGTTAAAAACTAATTCTTAGGCTGCAATAAAGCAGAAACTGTTGGCAGCAGCTTTCATTTAACAGTCAAAGAAGGCAAATGAATTCTGCTGAGGCTATTTTTAGGCACTGGTGTTGAGTCTAGAGCACACAAAATATGACCTATAAACAGGTGGCTGACGTGGAACCATCAGTGCAAAGTCAGATGTGGTCGAAGCAGTGAAAACGAACATTAATCTGTTTGACTAAGCTTGTCTGTCATATTATGTAACAGCAGCGACGCAGTGGAGGGTAAACCCTCCGAACGCACTAAGCTAGATTGTAATATATGAAATGGTGTCCCCGTCTTTCTAGGCATACAGTTTTATAGCTGCAAAATCTGATGTTAATTCATAGCAACACAGATGCAGTGTGCTGGGTTACATTTTTTTTCCTGATCGTTTGCAATACATACGTAAAATCTGGTCATTCCAAGAAAAAATATAAATAGATGTCTGAGTTTTGTGGCTTTGTGGCTTTTGTCTCTTTCAGTTAGAAGGGACTGGAATACATTTCAGGTTCGATTCCTGACGTGGCATCGTCTGGAGTGTCGTCACTTTGCCAGTCTTGGTCATATTCTAGGTGAAAATGATCATTAGAGCATTCCATTATGAGGCAAAAAGCACTCAACTGAGACAGTTTTTGTTTGTACTTTCCCTGATTAAGCTGAAGTAATCCATTGTCTGCCGTGGGATTGGCAAATATAGCCACTGTGTGGGTGTGCATGTCGCTATGTTTCTGACACTTTGCAGATGGACGGATTACACGTCAAGCTGCCAGGTACCATTAGAAGCTGGAAGTGTATGGGAAATGGAGAGTCACAGTGGCTAAATATAGGAGGGATCAGTGGCCACTAAGTCGACTTGCCGGTCATTCATTTCTGCTGTCAATCCAACATTTGCACCAGTCTGCCATTAAAAGTTGAAGCGGCATCTGCCCCCAGTATCACCACAACACTCAAGCAGCACATGGACACATATTTACTGGCATGTGCTAATGTATTCATAATGCATCTAAGAGCTGGATGTCTACATTAAGTTCACTCTTACATAATCTTGCATGTCATTGCTCTTAATGGCTTCAACTCTAAAACACTGCTGAAGGACAGATGATATACACGTCAAAAGTCTTTTCTATCATTTACCAAAACATAAACACTGAATAGAAAAGTGGAGGTACAGATGTTTAAACCTTCCTTTCATTTCCATTGTGAAGGTTGAGATGGACAAAGCATAATCGAGTCATGTGGGCCACGAGGGTCGAGCACTCACACAAGAGCAGCACAAGCCGACAATAGCCAGGGACTCCAAGATGCCGGCAGTGCCCACAATCCAGGTGAGCCTCAGAAACAGGATGACCCCCAGAATATTCTGGAGGCAGGGGAGGTAGACACCCATGAAGGTCCCCATCTGAGGGCTCTGCAGAGGGAGACAGACAGAGTAGAAAAGAGATTAACGTGTGCATGTGGGGGGTGATCAGGGATAGAAAGGGGTAGGAGGAGATGGGAGATGAACATGAGTTGAGGATTACAGCAATGCTGGCAAATATGAGCAGCGAAAAGACAGGATAGAAGAAGATGAGAGAAGGAATAAAAAAGGCATATTTAAAGGGGAAGTCAAAGGGGAACAATAAACTCCATACGTGGTATGAGTCAATTCAGCTAGTTTCACAAAAACACAATCTTGAAAATCTCTTTTCCTAGTTGCAACACAATGTACAAAGTATGACCATACGAACTACTGAAGTGTGGTTATTTAAGATGACATGAAAAACACGCAGTGCAGCCAGTAACAATAACACTGCACCCAATCGACATATGTACATACACAGTGTTTCTATGTGAGACTAGTGAAGGTCCCGATTCGTTTTCCCCATTCTCAATAATAAAATTACAAGCTGCGTTTTCTCAAAATCTCTTGACAGGGTAGCATCTAAAATGCAAAGCAACAGCTGCCACGGTTAGCAATATCACAATGACACAACATGAACGTCTGCTAAAGATGTTCGATATGGTTTAAGACTTACATTTCAGTGACACAGGCATCATATATAAACCACTCTATACTATCCTGTAACCAGTCACAAAATGTATCGAAGATCCTTCACAGCTTCCACCCCAAGAGATAGCATTCCTTGCAAAAACACTGCAGTTTCGCAACAGCATGTAAAAAGGCACAGGCAGCAGGAATATATTAAACTTTTCGGACAAAAAAACACTGAATGTCGAATCGATCACCTCCGACTTACAAGCAGCTACCTTTTTAGCCATCTATCTCCAAATGGACAGCACGAGTCCCACTGGTCCAGACAAAGAGGGACGGCAACGGTGTCAGCTTAATTCTTTACCGAGATGTCCCTGCAAGCCAATGGGAGGTGCCCGAGGCCTTTTTTCATGCAGGGGACAAGATGGAGCAACTGGCATGGGACTGAAGCTGTGGTCACAGAAGCATGTATCTGCTGCATGGCAGCACTGTGGCTACATTTCATTTTTCTCTTCTAGGAAACCAAAACATGAGCATCGAATGTTTGTAGAGGACAGACAGCACAAATGGACTGCGGAACAAGGCCAACGTACGAGCTTGTGCTGACTCATAAACAGGAAACAGTAGGTGCAGGACTGCCTAATGGACTTTTATCACTGTTCTCTCAACCAACTCAAAAATGACTGTACTATATAAACTACAGCCTTCAAAATAAAACTGCTGCTTCAAAGGAAGCTTGTTTTATAACTACAGATTCCACTACTCCACCGGTAAGATTTGAGAGAGTGGTTTCTAGATAAAATTCACCATCAAGGGTGCAATTATTCAGCTTTTACTGAAGCAACACAAGCTTACTGACTGGATTTGTATTACCTAAAGATGCTCAGGTTTGCATACACTTCCCATGAAAGATCTGAGGATAAAACAAATGGCAAGGGCTTCATCTGTCCAAGACCCTGTCATGTAATGAAGTTCAGTGGGCGAACTGTTAATATGCAACTGTACAGTACACAGCTGTACTGTATGTAGACAACCTCACAGCTCCGATACAGACATTGTATGAAACAAGGCTCTCTGCTGTACCTTAACAGCTTTCTTCTTGGGCCCCTCATCATCCTCAGCCTCCTCATGCTCCTGGGCCCCCTGAGTGAGATTGGTGTAGTTTGCCAGTTTATTGAGGAGAGATGACACCATGGGGTTGCTGTCCATCTCCTCCTGCAAGAGAGTGAAGATTTTTTTCAACATGCTGAACAAATTTATTAATTGGTTTAAACTTTAAACTATAAAATAATGTTAGATTTTGCAAAACACTTGAATTTGCCCTTTGTGTGGTCAGTTAGCATATTCTCCAACAGGAAGAGAGAAAAACTCTTCCAGGATCAAAATGAACAGTGCAATATTGAGTGAACTGTTCAAAGCATCTTAGAATAGCATGGCTGGGTCAACTTCAGAAGCCGCAGTGCCTAATTGATCCCATACAAGGGCCAGTGACCACAGAGCGGCAAGGTCTGCCAAATGGCAGAACAAAGCACCTGGCAAAGGTTCAGCTGAATCAACTTGAAGGAATGCACCAGATTTAATTGCAAATAAACTTCATGATTGACGCATTGTTGAGCACAGACCAGATTGGTACTTTCACCGCCTTATGCACTATTTATTTCGTTCACCGCAGCGTACCCTGATGCTTGAGCGTACTGTGCATTAATGAATGGTTTGAGCTTCGTAGGCTAGGTCAAATTTAAAGCTGCAGGAATAGTTCTGCCAGTGAATATTTACTTAAAAAGGATATTTATGTATTTATAGCTTCTACCCCACACTTTGGGGTTTCTCCTTCACGGCCTATGACCTCTTGCCAAAACAAATCACAGTTACCTCGAAAAGGGCCATGTTGGTGCCATCGTAGCTGTTGCCTTTGTCATTGTCTGTGTTGTTGATAAACGGACTGTTTTCCTTTGGGACGCCATCACCTGTGGAAACACAACACAAAAGTAGCGTAGGTTTAAAGAGCCATGCAACCAAATCAAAATATGGGTGGTGGCTGGCAAAGAAATCCACTGTTTTCACTGTCAGCGTATTAGCAAGTGTGCGCTTCTTCAAAGGACAAGCTCCCTCTGTGTTACACGGCTGATGAAGCAAAGGCTGTCAGGGTTTGTATTAGGGATGTCACAATCACAGTTTTGCACCATAATGCTAACCCTTTTCCAGCCCGAGCTGTCTCTCTCCATTAGTCACTATCACAAATAAAACAGAAATGCCCAAAAACAAATCGTAAAAGAAAAAAAAAGAAAGAAAGTGGAAGTCCTCTGAAAAAGAACTCTTTATCCTCCAAAGCTGAGGACATTTCTTTGAAAACAGTGAAGTTATATTTTTCTATGCATTTTTAATGATTCAGATCATTTCTCATAATATCCATCAATAATTCACACCTAAGCTTTAAAAGGTAAATGGACTCTTGTTTTATGGAAGTGAGCTAAGGAAAAAAAAAAAAGAAACACACTCTGAAAGCACCAATTATTAGAGAATTTCTGGCAAATGATAAAGCTTTTTTAAAAAACTGTCTTATATATGTCTTAGATACAGTACCGTACAGTGGAAGATAATAATTAATAATTATTGTTTATATCATTAATGTAAAACCCCTAAAAATACACATAGCCTGCTGACAGAACAGCAAGCCACGAGGTGAGTTATGTCAAACAAATAAAAACAAAGACAAAAATAAAGCAAATGAGAAGACAAACTTTGAGAAAACACAGCACCAACAGTACACATTCAAGAGGATTTGGGTTTACCAAATCACAATCTGAGCCCCACAAATGATCATCATTGTTGTGATGTCTGGCCGCCATATTCCTAGTATTTCATGTAAAGGATGTCCTCAACCTGTGATGCTGAGACAACTTGAACAGATTCTTGTCTCTTTCCATTTAAAAAACCAAAAACTTGATTTAATGGCACAAATTTGAAGTTCTGATGTAGAAACCAAACTCCTCTTTTCTGCGTCTCCACTTCACCAATTGTAACACATACAGCCAGTCTACGTCCCACACAGCAGCCGAGCCATCTTCAGAGACAACATTCTAGCACCACACTGTGAACCACACACATGTGTCTGTGCTACTGGGGTCTACACTGTAACACACTGAGCAAACGTTTTGAATGAACACACAGCTTAGCACGTTGGGGCTAAGACACCTGACGTGCTGCAGTCCAGAGCATGTGTGCTTCCCCTTCCTCCATCATATGAAAGACAGAAAAGCCTCTCTTGGCTTCATTCACATGTAACTGTGTTCATTTGCCTCCAAATGAAGCAGGAGGATCAATTCATTTATTTCCCATAATCGGATTTGTTTCATTTTCCCTATTCCCTCTTGGGGTTCAAAAGAAGCCAAAATAAAACAACCTTCAGGCTGCTGCTGATGATAGTGAGCAGGAGAAAGTGTCAGCAGCTGAAGTGGTTCCCAGTTCTGCTATGCAACACGGGTAATAATATAACTCTGCTGGCATAAGCCTCAGCAAAACAAACACACAGACAAAAATGGTGCATTGTGCTTTATAGGCAATAAACACTATAAATAAAAGCCAAACAATAAAACAATAAACATAAGGTTCAAAAGGAATGGAAGAGGAAAATACAGCAGAGGTGGTGAGTGTAAACCTCCTAAACTGAGGAGCAAAGAAGTCCATACCAGAGCGCCCACAAAGACAGCAGAGGACAGAGGACAGACAGCAGCCATTCCTACAACCATGTTTTACAGTCAGTCACCAACAAATGAAAAATCCACTACTTTTAATGACATTCAGATGAGAAGCCTCTTTGCCATCCCATACTGAACACTGTATTGTACTCTGCTGATTAGTCGATTCTGCCTGGAAGTCCACGCTTGTATTTGAAAGTTAATTTTTACTTTTATCAAGAGTCAGTGAAGAGTATGTCTTTATACCTACTGGGCAAAATATTACTCTACGCATGATTACTCTATGATTACTTTAATGAATGATCCATTTACCTATAAACTGAAACAAACCTCCCAGATTGACTAACTGACCCATTCAAAGTGCTTTGTCTGATGAACAATTCAAAATGTAATGATGTTCACTTGACAAGAACAACGAAACCAGAGAACATTTTGGATTTAATAAAATCTGAAGATCGATATTCTCTGCTGGGTCTTCCTCATTCAGCCTACTGTGGGGATTTCATGGGTAACTTTTCCTGCCTGATCCAGCTGCAGGGGGAATAAGAGGCTTGCAGCGTGGCTTAGCCCAGCGGTAATCATAGGGAAAGTCACCATGTCCTTGTACTGTATAGCTCTTTAAAACGGAGTCTGAGTGGGACAGCAGAACATATTAGATGAGAGCACAGTGCTTCAATAAGATGGGATAACGTGGAATGAATTTAACATCATGACCACTGTACTGCGAGGATGCAGCCAAGGGTGAACCAACCTATCAGTTATCGCTTAGCTCGGTATGATGCTACACACTGCAGGTAATCATTGTCTTAAATGACACTGGCTAAATCCTCTTTGAGGCCCGGTGGCAGGCTAAAACTGGCAGTACGGTTTCCAAATCAGGTGCGGTTTCAGCTTTTAGATTGTACCCATGTATATAAGGGTGTTTAGAGGTCAGGCAGGAAGTGAACAGAATTATTGAAATCACCACCAGGTCACAGTAAGTCTGACGGGACACCGAAGAAAATACTTTGTGGCAAAGTGATCAAATTATTTGTTTCAATTTGAATTTCATTTGCATATCTCTGTCATTTTTTGTCAAATGTGCGATGAAAATGTCATCACCCATGGTAACACGGCCAGTGAAAGCTGGGCTCTTATGACCCTTCAAGCTACAAATACCTAAAATGGCTGATGTGTGTCACCAAATTTTGTCTCACCCCCATGTCATTAAATCCTCCATTGACCTCAAGCTGCACTTGCACATCGCCATCCCACACCAGGAAAAGGTGCCAGCAGCCACAAATCCTCCCAATAGATGTCAAGGACTACTTATTGTGGTCATTGTTGAAGATTATGGACTGAAGAAAAAGCACAGGGACAAAGAACAACAATTCTAGGAAAGGTGACGACGACCGATGTCTGCGTGTGTCTGTCAGTCTGTCTACATATCATCCCAACTGTTGTTCTGTAAATGTCAACATGAATACGTGTGTGTGTGTGTGTGTGTGTGTGTGTGTGTGTGTGTGTGTGTGTGTGTGTTTTGATGTGCTGTAGCGAACAGTCCTGGGGGACATGGTCCACATTCATTTACAGTAGCAGTGACAAGACTCCGGCCTAGTTAACAGATGTTAGCCTCTGTGCACATTACACATATTGCTATTTATCTTGGTCTAATTCACTCTGCTTCCTGGAAATTCACCTTAATGTCCTCCCACTCAATGTGACTTACAAATATCTGGATGTGATCAATAAATAACTGAATGATCAGTGATGTGGTTTGGATTCTGTTCGGGTTGGAATATGGGGGAGAAAAGGTTGAGATCGTGCAGAGCTAAAATAACTCCTTCAGCTCCATCCAGCTCTGCCTCCCCTGAGAAAACCAGCTCCTTTATGATGACTGACCAGGTACGTACTGTAAAAGATGGCAGCCTGCTCTTTGACAGCATAACCCATCCTGCATTGCCTAAACCCCTAACATCAGCTGTTCTCATGTCAGTCCAGGAATGCTGAAAGTGCACTGCGCTTACAAACTCGTTCATAAGGAGCAAATGATGTGAATGCACCTGGTGTACAGGAGAGAATGAGAGGGGGTGAGTAACACTGAAGATGGGGACAGTGTGTGTGTGTGTGTTTTTATAATGAATGCAAAAAATGTCTAATGCTTAAAGCCCAACAGTGTCTCCAGCTAAAAGGATCTTTACTGCGTCAGACTAATCCTGTGATTCTGCTGCATGTGCACTAAAATGTACATATGCTGATATGGAATCTATCTGTTCTATTTTGGACACTTAGACATAAATGAGTGGACCTGTACTCTAGAGAATCCCCCATTGCTTCTCAAACAACTGCAACTGTTGAATAACATCAAACCTAAAACTACACTGAAGCAGTGAACCTATATTTAGAGGAAACAGTGAGTTAAAAGTCTTTGTGTAGACACTGTGTACTGTTTGGCAGTAAAAGAGAGCATGCAGG
The DNA here is from genome assembly GCF_051107435.1 of Chaetodon auriga. Lineage (NCBI taxonomy): Eukaryota > Metazoa > Chordata > Actinopteri > Chaetodontiformes > Chaetodontidae > Chaetodon > Chaetodon auriga. The sequence goes on along the minus strand of NC_135094.1, from coordinate 17,248,850 downwards.
GTTACACTGCATCTCCTTTATGGAGTTTGCCCTGTAGTCAACACATGCATTGAAGCATAGTGGTGACCCAAACACAAAACCCCACGGCCGCTCTAGACATCACAGTCAGTGGTCAGTGAAGGTAATCCAACTCTGAATAATAAAATCTGGTACCGAAGTTACACATTTTGAAAGGTGATGCTGTGCCTTCATTCTTAATGTAGTATTGACAGGAGTTAGGAATGGACACATCCTAATGCATTCAAGGCAACATACCAACTAAAGCAAGTGCTCCAAGTTAACTATATCCTATAAAATCAAATGGGAAACAAACCTACATTACAAGTCCTCTGATTTATTAGGAATATTCATATTCTGACAGTTTACTTTAAATGACTAGGAACAGACAAGATCTTGATCTTTTAGCGAGTCACTCCAAGTGTGCAACAAACTGATGAACATCTAGAAGATAAAGAGCCAGATATTTTGCTGGGAATTGGTAGAGACCAAACAAGAGCTAAAAGGTGCCAGGTGGCAAAAACACGACTCCAAATGCAGGCTACAGTAGTTCCTGTTCTTCAACGACTGCTGCCAATAGTGTGCATGCACTGTAAACAGGAACTTATCTTAAAGATGGCCTGAACGCTATTATTTGACCTACATAAGAAGTGCTCCAATAACTCTACGAGTCAACTTTGAACTCCAAACAACCTACTGGTCTGTCTGTAACAAAGGGGGAGAGGGGTGAAACCTCTTGTGTAATTGCTGATGAATGAATGCAGGTGTATTTGATGGTGAGAGCTCTGTGTTTGTGTGTGTGCACATGTTCTACTTCTGCAGGTGGCGAGGGGAGTCTCCCTGCGCTATAGCGCATTAGGTGACCCCTAAAAATGTGACATTGCTGGAGGGAATACAGTGTGTAAGTGGCACTGACCAGACCAAACTAAGCCAGATTCAATCAACCCCTCTTCAGTAAAAACATGAATATCGACTTCTCCCAAAGACGCCTAAATACGATGAAAAATATGGCAGCTATGCAAACTGCCTAAACTGCATGGAGGTTCAGCTGGAGACAATTCAGTTAAATTTCTGTAGCTGACATTTATTGAATTACTTTCGTTTTATATATCACAGAGATGTCAAGGGAAGCTATGTCCTGTATTCATTTAATTAAAAATGTGTTCTGTACCAGATACAGCATGTTTCATGTGGCCCAAACACAAAAGCATAATTCTACAGAGAAAAGTGAGAAATGACAAGCAGTTTGAGCATTCTACCTCTAATTGATTGCACACTTAATAACTAATAATTCAATGACAAGTTTTTGGCCAAGACAATGATATATGGTTAGAGCTGTCACGCCATCAAAAAGCATACTAGTCTACTAAGGAAAGATAAACATGGAAGTACCAGAGTGAACAGCTCCCCTCCATTATCATTTTTTAGTCAAAGTCAGGGCTTGCATTGCAGGATAAAGTGCAGATGGTTTTGAAAATCCTCACTGCCGCTGCATGACAGACGGCCCCCAACATCTGATACTTAAAGAGCATTCTTTTACATCACAGTCAGGGATGTTACATAAGGGAGTGGGATTCCCTCACCATGTCACAGTACAGTAGAAAGTAGTTATCTGTCAGGACAGCAAAAGCCTGAATATCACATTGTTAACTGCCCTGCATCTGCGTCTGTTTGTGTCTGTGATCACATCCCTGGCTAAAGAAGCTGTGCAGAAGCTCGGGTTAAAGTCAGATTTCATCAGCACTCTACTTCCTGATTGGTACAGATTCACCAGCAGGTATATTGAGGATGTGCTAATGGTTAGGCTCAGCCACTCTGGTCACTGTGGTAATAAATGACCATGCATCCTATTTATAACCACTAAGCTGCACACTGTGACGACGCTGTAAGCTGCCTAACACTGCCAGAGTTAGCCCATGGCTCATTGTACCAAGAAAAAAGAAAGGGAGGGGAAAAAGAGCTGTAGGAGACAGTGGGAGTCCAGAAAGTACAGGTCAAAATCCAGTTCCTTTTGTTCAAGGTTAAAATGAAAAGAAAGGCACATTTACATCACACAGCGATGGCGGTATAGTGGTCAGCACAGCTGCCCTCCAAGCTGATGACCAGGTTCGATTCCTGGCCATCGCATATTGTCTGCCACTAATTTCTCCTAAGGGGGCTTAATACAGCGATATCTCAGCAGCAGGAACAAAAAAGCGAACTGACTTCATTGATATACACTTTGGCATACACTTCGTCTCACTGCTGGACAGCATCATACTCGGGGTCAATTCCTCAACTCTAATTGGCAGAGTTAGTGCCATGCCTTGCACAGTGATCCATACAAGACCACAGTTCATCCCAACATCATGACTTTTGAGTCAGTGCTTCCCTAACAGCAGAAGTGTTGCAAAGCCATTTGCAGTTCATACATCACCTAAACAATTTACACTAAATCTAGGACATACCACAGCACAACACGCTAAAGCCTCCCTTGCAAGATTTCTCTTTAGTGGAACAATTTATCTTGAGTAGGAGAATCATTACACAAGACAAAAAAAGTACTTCTAATGCAGGTGCACTACAGAAAACCCATCAATAAAACAGCCATCCTTATGAGCCACTACTATTAAAGAAAAGCTGTAGAGAACAAAAACAATGCACACATATCCACATCAACATAACCACAACTTCAGAAAATCTTACCCTTCCGTCGAGAGCCTCCCCTCTGCTCCATTCTGAGGAGCTGGGCTAAAAAAGGGGGTGGAAGGGAGGGGGTCCTTGTGGTGGTCCCTGGGGAACTCCAGTAACGGGGGTCCAAAGATTAGAGATACGAGTGAGGTGCAGAAGTCAGGAATGCTGCCTGTGCTGTGTGGATAATGTGAGGATCAGCTATTTCTGTGACAGTGTTTGTGTGTGTGTGTGTGTGTGTGTGTGTGTGTGTGTGTGTGTGTGTGCGTGTAAAAAGTGGCCTGTGACGACGGTGTCAGCGACATCATCCATGCATCACAAAGCACTCTCACCCTCCCACCGACAGTCCCACACGCACGCACACACACACACCTCCCTTCCCTCAACCTCCCTGAGCTTCTGATCCCTGCCAAACACACTAACTCGCATGCGTGTGCGTGTTTGAACACACACACACACACACAAAGGGGGCGGAGCAAAGAAAGGGAGGGAAGCAGAAATCAGTCTGCAAACAGACAGACAGCTTTAGGGCAGAGAGTGACAGTGGCAGGAGAGGGAAGGATGGATGGATGGTTACACACACACACACACACACACACACACACACACACACACACACACACACACACACACACACCGGACAAACAAGAAGGATGACACAGCAAGTTGAAAAAAAGTCAAAAGTCAATGCAAAAACTGACTCCTTCACAGAAAGCACATTTGTGAGCTCGTGGTGTTGAGAGAACACGCAGCAGTTGTGCAGTTTATCCTATTTCAAACTGCAGGAGCTGCCTGAGTGAGCAGTTTCATTTACAGTCTGACCTCCTCACTGTCCTCCAGGGTGCCAAAGGTGCACACGGTCAATCGATCAGCAAAGCACAGGGAGCACAAAGGACAACACAGCTAGAGGCTATAACAACATACTGTGTTTTAGAGGATATGGAGCCATGCAATCACTCGCTTCTTTACAGGAGTTTTCATTTTAACACTATAATAACACCATTACAGGAAACCTAGACTGAAGAGACTGGGTACCCCAGTGGCACTGAAATAAAGGATCATTTTTATTGTCCAGTCATCTGTCAACTGTTTTCCGGATGAATCAATTAACAGTTTAGTCTACAAAATGTCCTTAAAATGACAACAAAAAGCTGTCACAATTCCCCAGAGGCCATGGTGAGGTCTTCAAACCCAGTGAGGGTTTGGCATTATTGTTTGACAAAATGCTATTATTCCACGGCTTCCCAACTGATCAGTGGGAGTGAAAATCTGGAGTGACATCAGCATATTTCAAGGTGAAATGATTTGATAATCCATTAGCTTCTGTTAGCGAAGAGGTTAAACGCAAATGCTAGCCTGTTAGCCAGCCTCTTGGCACACAGAACACTTACTGCTCATGTGCTGGGAACACTTTGTGTGGATTTATATGGCAACACTAAGCTTATGTATATGTAGTGTAAATATATGTGTGAGTGTGCGCGCGTGCGTGTGTGTATGTGTGTATATATAGTAGGGTTATCAAAAATGACGTCTGATTATTCCTTCTGAAAAAACAGAGTTTCCGACTGGGACTGGTCCACGTGTTCTGGAAGATTCAATGTCCCATATAAACGAGAGAAACTCCAGTCAAATGTCATCTGTGATTATGGACCCTGTTTTTCCATGTTTTCTTGTCAAAGTGACTACTGGAAACAACAATTTTTGAAGAGTTTTTTCAGTACTGAGCGAGGGTGCTGCAGCCATCAGCCACGGAGCAGGCTGCAAAGCTTGTGCACCCTCAGTGTACGTCCACTCAGTGTGTTCATTTTACCACTGACAGGCTCAGATTGTTATCCCAAGTGTCTGATTACATTACAGAAAGGATGCCCACAGAGATAGACCTGTTTGTCCGATCCGTGTTGTTTAACCAAAAACAGCCGCTGCGTCACTCTGGCCAAAGCCACCAGACTCCATTTACAGAAACAGTCATTTTATCATCATAAAACACACTTCATTCAAACCCAACAGAAACAAAATAAAACTCACCAAAACCTTCTTGGTTTGCCTTTCACTGTTCCAACAATCACCACCAACTCTGGTTAGGTCGAAATTAAAGCCTTAATTCACTGAATTGGGAGAGGAGTGTGAGCCAGGGCGGACATCAGAGAAGCAGTGGGGGAAAACAGCGTGTAGAACCACCGGAAATTTCACCGGAAATTCTGACTGGAGACATTTAAATATGTTGGACTTCAACAGATCTTCATGGCAAAAAAACAACAATAATTACCAGGTAACAGAAACTCCTTTTGTGAAATGCTTTTTTTTTCCACATTCAAATTCAAATCGAATCAAATCAAATTATATATTTGATTTCATTTTATTCAATTTGAGGATTAGGTTTAAGATTTGAATACTTATTTTTGACTCTTATCAACACTGCCTAGACAATGGCAGACCAAGTTCTGCCCCAGTCATCACCCATAGCTTTGGTGAACCTAGTATTCTGCCGTCTACCTTTGTCTTGGCTGCACACTAATCTGTCCGTCTAAGAGCATGTGAAGTGGGCACTAATCGCTTAACCAGATTAGGCTAATCCTGAACTTTTTATAAAACACAGTAGCTTAATTTCTGCTGCAGTCTTCTGGCCACTGGCTGCCTGTCCGTCAGGTGAGTGTCCTTCATCACCGAGACATAGTGGCTGTTGGACGTTCAGCAGAGACAGGCAAAGCATGGTTCTGGTTCTGGGGCCGCTTATGCAGCTGCACCGGCCATCATCAAGTTCTTTTTGACTTTATATTGTAGGATTTCCGACAGCAATTTATAATAAATGATTTAATTACTTGAGATTAACTACAGAATAAAACACTGTGAGTCCGCCCAGCTTTCACCCACCATATGAAGACAAGACTGAACATCAGCTGCCAGTGTCATTAAACTGACAGATGTGTCAAGGCAGAGCTTAAACAGGGGCTATCAAATCACACAGTAAGAAGGATTTAGTAGTATCAAGCTCCACTTGGTTTGATGTCAGATGGCTGCTGTTATAGTTTGTGTGTGTGAGTGTGTGTGCGCATAAGGGTCTGTATGCCGCACTTTATTATGTCCTAAGCCTTTAAACCCTTCAGGTAAACAACACTGTCTGTTACGCAACACACGGCATGGGCGGGAGAGGAAGGATGGACAAATCAGGGTTATCGACAGCATGTACTTGTGTCTATATAGCCCTGAGGCTTTACTGGATACTTTTAAACATCCATACTATGATTGGAGAAATGGTTGACAATTGATCTGACTGACACCAGTTAAATGGCCTGAGTGGAGAAGAGCCTATCAGGACTATGTTGGAGTAATGATGTGTCGACACAGCTTACAGGGCAAAAATTCAGTTTTTATCGTGGAGTCAAATCAGATTTTAATAATACTTTTGCATGTATATAAGACGAGGACATGAGTGCGGAAGTAGTTGAGAAAGTGTGGGAGTATGGCAGAAAGAAAAGGACAAAGAGGGGTCAGCCAAGGCTTGCGGGATCAATGTTACTTAGTGGCACTTAAACCTGGATCCTCACTGCCAAGTGTAAACACGAAGCATTAGACGAGTGAGAAAAAAGTACATTAGGAACAGATTAGGCGCTATTAAAAAAGTCATTCCACTGTCACCACTGATTACAAATGCAATATTCCTGTTTTTGAGCTGAGGCAGGAACTGAGCCTTAATGCTCTGCAATTTACTGGAAGAAGAATCACCTTCTAAAACAAATGCATTTTCTAAATAATTCAGGACTGGACAGGAGTGAATGAATGAAGGTCATGAACATTTGTAACTGTATATTTATCCAACTAAGATTTAATTGTTGCAGTTTTATCAGAGACTGACATTACAGTTTTGGAGATTCTCTGAGGTTGAATGATGGAATCCTTTTCTATCTTGACACATTTGGATTTACACACATTCAACATTTAGCATAATAATTAACACAATAATTTGTTCTGTTCCTAATATTGCACCTAAAACCTTTTCTTTTTTCATGTCTGCTTTTCTCTTGCATTTTTCTTCCCAATTGTTCTGACGAAAAGTACAAATGAATCATGGTCATATGAGAACAATGAAATCATGTGACTCACTGGCAAGCAAACCCTTTTCCCTAAAACTACAGAGTCAGCTTCCAAATAATGCTAAGTGGTCATTCATGACACACACACATAGAAAAGTAAGTCCACCCTTCTCCAGATGGTGTCACTATCTCACAATTTGAAGCAAACACTGTGCACACACACACATACAAAGCTCCCCTAATCACACTTTGACTCTGAACTGCAGCTGTAGTTGGCAAGCTAAACACTAGGATTTCATCCTAAATCACTACAGACCATCCTCTAACCCCTCTCTAATAACTCCCAGTGTCCACTGTCCAGCAAAGGCAATTTAGAGGGATACGACGGGCTCTGGGAACCAGATGCTGGTTGAACTACCAACATCTGGTTCTCAGAGTATGAATATGTTTAGTACAAGGACAGTGAAAAGTATAGGTGAATGCCTGCTCACTGTTTCATTACTCCCAAAAATTCTACTCATTTTGCAACAAATGTACAAATTCTTCTCTTTGGGAGGCTATACCAGAGGCCTGCCATGCAGTAAGACCAGCTGTAGAGCTATAGACCAGAGATCAGCTACAGCACAGCACCTCTAACGAAAGACACTTCAGCAGAGAAGATAATTTGCATCTGGCTACAACGAATCATGGTGACAGTATAACAACCTGCAATTCCCACATTGCACAATTCGCTCCTTGTCAGTGATGTGGCTGGTAAATAATTAGTAAAGAAACCATCTCCTCATTATTTGCTGGAGACTTAGCGTCTGTCTTACCGGAGATAGAGATGGTACTATAAAAGCCAAGGCTGCTCAGTGCACCTGTTTATATCCAAAACCACCAGCATGGGTGTGCTGTAATGCCTAAGTGTGTTGCCTCACAGCTGATAATGGAAATACAGGCACATCAATAGCATTGACCCAACACTTAGCTTTGGAGAGAAGGGCTGCTAACAGCTATTGTTATTGACCACATCCAAGGGTGGGGACATTTTATAGCTATTAAAATGCAGCTTGGTTCAAACCAGACTTTTACCAAAGAGCTTCTTTAATCGTGTTTACTGGTTTGCTTATGATTGGAACAACAAAGCATCATGTCCACTGACATCAATCAGCCACGTCACACCCATAATACTTTTGGTTGGACGTCACTATAACAGACAGCTGCACTGTCGGGCTTGTAAACATGGTCAAAAGACAGAGACCGTGGAGTCGACCGTGTTTGTACAATCAGTGAACCTATGCAAATAAAAACCATAAAAACCCTGACGGCCCCATGCAAGCCTACAGTGAAAAAACACATAGCGAGGAAAGAAAAAGGTGTGTGTGTTTATTGATGAGGGCTTATCAGAGACAGCACATTGAGAGCAGGGAAGCAGCGGGGAGGAGATCACTGAACAGGAAATAGGAAGCAGCAGCCAGAGAAAGGATGACTGTCTGACTAAAGCATCTAATCAGCAGGGATGGAAATTTTCACTTGGTTCAAGGATGCAAGGCTGTTAACTGCTTTTCAGCTTTTCTCTGTACTGTTACTGGTGAAGGTCTGACAGAGGTAACGGCTTTATGAGGCCTTACTGTGGGCTCCTCTATCTCCCATGTCTTACCAATTCTCAGTGCAGTTTACATTTCAGCTTCAGTGTTTAGCAAATGTTTGAGGTTTAACAGGGGATGGTTCTTATTGTCGTGACAGTCATTTTTCCTTTTTATTACACAACACACTAAGTATCAGGTAGAAATTTTCATTTTCAGAGCTGGCCTTGATAAAATATGCATTATATGGCGTTATAAATCATATTATTTTATGTCCCAGTCCTTCACTCACTCAGCTAAGAGACATGTATGTGGATGCTCAAGGTGATTTTTCTGCTGAACGATCTAATCAGTACTGATATCCTAAAGGTTTCCCAACGAGTTATTTGGAGAATCTATTTCATTAATGTTTTCGTGACCCACGTATGTGTTGAACTACTGACATTGAACAACAGGGTCTGATTATGCTGCTGTGTTGAAGATGGAACAAGCAGAACTGAATAATGTAGCCAACTCAAACACAGAGTTGAGCAACATTGTAGGGTCAGGCCAGACACACGCTGCAGTATAATTAACCCAAAGCAGAGGTTCTAAACAACTCTGAGAAGTCTGCAAGTGCCTGAAACTGAGACAGAACCAGGTTCATACATGCATCTTTATGTCCTGACTGTCATACTTCCAAATTATTAGATCTGACTTGACTGAAAGCAGTGTTCCATTGACAGTAGGAAGTAGACACAGGACACACAGGAGGGCTCCCCCACAATCCAGAACCATCTGAGAGGTGTAGTAATTCAAACAGGTTGATTGTATCTGCTACAAAGCTATTCCTCTTACATCTCACAATTCATTTCCTGAGCCTATGTCCAGTATTGATCAGATCAACCTGACTGGTAAATTGGGAGCTTCTTTCCCATTAAAACATTACAGTTCAAACAGTCAGAACACAGACTTACATAGAGGCGTGATCACAGGTCACTATGGTCCCACACTGAGGAAGCTCTCGCTGAATCATCGGAGATTCTGAGAATCTCCCCTCTGACAAACAGTTACTTTATTTTAACCATTACTAATGGATGCTTGGTAGGCAATGCACAGGAAGAGTATTTGTCCAAGAGTAGTACAAGTTTTGACAGAAAAAGACAAAAACTGTCTTGCAGGAAAAATACATAAATGAATGAGGGATGTCAACAGTCAACCCTTAATTGGTTAACCACCAAGAACTCACTTTTGACTGGTTATGCATGTCAGTCCATAGGTTAATATGCATATACACACACGGTGTGATGCACTTTGGTCCAAGGCCATCACCCAGTTGGTGTGCCGAATGATTAAGTCCCATATGTAGAGTGGCAGAGGGCGAGGGATTCAAAGGAGTAGTTTGGTATGGTAAGAGGCTGAGTACGTTATACCATCGAGAGGTACTGTGACTAAACATGCTGAAAAATACTTTGAGGGGAAGAGGAATGAGCTAAAAGACCAGCTATCCAAGGCAGACAAGCTAGCTCTGACCACCAACCATTGGACAGCTCTCACAAACAAAAGCTACATCACAACCACCTGTCACTTCATCAATGCTGACTGGGAGCAGAGTGTCTGTTATCTGGTAATCATCATTTTTTAGTCCAACACATTTAGGTCTAGTCTCCCGATTCTGTGACTTAAGGGTTCAAGGGTTGGATCGGCGGAAAGATGACCAAAGAAGGTTTTGGTGAATTTTTTATTTTGTTTCTGTCAAGTTTGAATAAAGTGTGTTTTACAATGAAAAAATTGCTGCTTCTGTAAATGGAGTCTGGTGGCTTTGGCAAGAGCGATAAAGTGGCTGTTTCTGGTTAAACAAAAAGGATCTTATGCTTTGACAAAAAGGTCCATCTCTGTTGGGATCCTTTCCGTAATGTAGTCAGACACTTAGAATAACAATATGAGCGTGTCAGTGGTAAAAACAAACACTTTCAGTGGACGTACACTGAGGGAGCACAAACGCAGAGAAGGATTACATTGCAGCCTGTTTTGCCTGCAGCACCGCTGTTCTTCACTTAGACACAAAAATACGGGAACATAAGAGAAATTCTGGTCAAATATTATGTGTTTATGGGCCCTATTTTATGAGTTAATGACTATCCCCAACATGAATAGTGATTAGATTAGAGACTAAATTATTAGTTGTGGACAAACTTATAAGTTTTGATATAACAGTCCAAGTGAAATATCATTATTGTGTGAACTGTTCACAGTCGACCATGTGTTACTCAGCTAAATCAAAAGAAACTACTTTAAAAAACAGAATTCTAACCCCAACCTCAGACTGCCATCATGCTCGTACGACCGCTTGCTGAAAGCATACTGCACGTGCTGCTTGTGGAGTACATCTAGTAATATGGGCAGCATGCAGAATGGCGTGCAGAGTTAACAACATAATAAGCAGAGAAAAAGAAACAAAATACAGACAGCCACATGCAGGCAACAGCTTTGAACGAAACCAGACCTGCCTGGGAAAAAAACAGGAAACACATGTCTGGGACAGTTGGGCAAACGGACCAACAGACAGAGGCAGCAATGCCCCAGGCGCTGATCACCTGCTCAGCTTCAGCTTAAACACTCAAACAAAGTTGCATTTTACCATAGCAGTTCTGCCCTCAGCTTTGAGCAGTTTCGTCTGAATAAGACTCCCTGTGTAGCACCATGAACAGAGTAAGGCTCCAGCATGGTCAAAATTTGGGCTTAGGCATATGTCCATACTTGTTTCCACAGCACTGTTGTTTTGATTCCCACAGCAGTCATCTCCCACAGAATTTTTGACCATTACACTTGCTCTCGCTCAGACACCCTCCCACTCCACCCACTCCCACAGAGATTAGAATCACTCCCCACTGCAACACTGTCTTCTGCCTCCTGTCTGGCCCATGCAGTACAGAAAAAGACACAAGGGGCCCTTATAAGTGTTTTTGATCTAAATAATTTCTAATGCAGTTGTTTAATGAGCCACGTTAGATGTCATGAACTAAAAAATAAGCCTTAATAAAAGCCTTTAAAAGTGAAAAGAAACAGCTTCAGTTGAAGGCCGTGTGATCTTGAAGTTATGGATTGAGTTCCCAAAATGAACAGATGGAATCCTTACTTTCAAAATAGAACCACTGATGTAAAAATGAGGGGTAAAATAATGTGAAGGAGGGATTTTTAAGGCAAACAATTCTCGGAACAATGCTTGATACTGATCCCCACGATGCTGGTATTTCCAGAGAAACTAACAGATTAGTTACAGTACTCAGCAGTACAGAGACTTTCAGCTCAGTTACACACAGTGTGCTGGCACTATCACACTGCTGCAACAACAATGAACTGGCTTTCGAATGCTTTAAAAAGTGCAGCTGAAGTCGAACACAATGTTTAATAAGTCGAGTTCCTCTAATGTGTTTCAATGCAGTTTAATCTGGATACACATAAAGAGCAAAAGCAAACACTTTTAGTGGATGTACACTGACAGAGCACAAACGCACAGAGGGATTACACTGCGGCCTGCGTTGCATCTGCCAGCTGCAGCGTTTTTAGTCGATACTGGAAAAACTGTTGTCTCTATTAGTCTCTGATTAGTCTCTAATCAGATAATAAGTGACCAGAATTTCTCCCATTTGTCCAGGACACTGAACTCTTTCAGGACATCACTTTCATTAATTGAAGATGTACTGGTTCGTTCTCTTATGGACATAATCCCCAAAAACTCAAATTATTTGATTGTTTGAACCTATGTGTATGTTTTTTTTTTAGAAAGAATAATCAGACATTAATCAGACAATAACCAGACATTATTTAAGAAATCAAACTGTGGGTGCATGAGATGCAGTTCGCTATGACGCCAACATCATTTTATGAAGGAAATGAGCGATGGAGATAGACACACAACCTAGAACCAGGAAAGGACGACAGGACAAAGAGGGAATTCACAGCGAATGAGACGAAATGGAGTACATTACATTATAGCAGGGGGGTGGGGTCTCACCTCCCCCCACTCAGCCAACAGGAAGCAAGCCAGCAGGATAATCAATAACAGTGACTGCGATTTGACTCAGGCCTTCCTACACAACATGCTCATGAGCCAACAACACTCCTGCTATCAACGACCCTCCCTAGTAAACCTTCAACCATTCTCCCTTCCCAGTCCACTCAGCCACTCAGGATCATTTGACCATATTGTAGACCCCAAAATGGACAAATATCATACAGTTTGAGTGCTCTGAACATAGGCTTGAATCCTGTTGATGACCTGTGGATTTATGTAGACAATAAAATATTGTGCTCCTTAAAATAGAGTCAGTGCAAACTAAAAAAAAGTGTGTGGTCCTGATGCTTCTACAAGGCAAGATAGACTACAGTTTAGAGGCTACGGATCCAGAGCATGTCCTTTGTGTGTTCTCTCACAGTTGATGTCACTACAGCCATTGTCAGAGGCAAGTGGTTGCATGTGCACAGACATGCACAAGGGAAACCAAAACATGCTGCAGTATGATACTCTGCAGAACCATCATAATAAAAATGCCATCCTCTCTCCCACAGTCTGTAAAATGTTACCCAGCATGCAGCGTAATTGCAGCTCCACAGCAGAAATTAAATACTGGGAACTGATTTGCCCAGCGCCATGTGAAGCGCTGTAAACTTCGCTAACAACAGTCTGACAAAACATGGAGTGTTAGAGAAGAGTTTGTTAAACATGCACTCCATGACTTCTGCTGATCTCATGCTGAATATTCAGAAAAAAAGCAGAGGCTTTAAACGTTGCACTGGTTTTATGCCTTCGGACAGGTTGATATCAGGTTGCTACGGTTGGCCGAAGCCAGAGAGAACGTTATGTTCCATCACCAAATCTCTGACATTACACTGATGTACACATCCAGATAGAATGACTATTGCAAGATGAATTCTGCGTGTGTGGAAAAAGGTACTCAGATCAGTGGGGCAAAGTTAAGTCAACCGTTATCAAGTCTACAAAGCTGGTCTTCTACTAATTGTCAGCTCAACAGACACAGGCTACGCTGTGCAGTCAGCTTCACAAAGTACAGTCCTGATTTTCTGATTTGCTGTACTTCACATATAACACACCACCCTGCAGGGCCACATAGAAATACGTGTCACGCCTGAGCCAAGGCGCTGTGTAAAAGTCCTGTTATCCTGTTGTTTGCTACACGCTAAAGTTCACTGCACGGTCTTCAGAGGGTGAGTCATGTCAGAGGTTGCATGCCAATGGTAATCCACACAGAGAGATGTTAGGAGATGAAATAGTCATAGGTGTCCCAATTAGAGCATCTGTGTTGGTCCTGTGTTTGTTACAACAACACTAGGAAACCTGGCAGTATGTGGGAACAATAGGAAATAGCAAACAAATAGAACAGAATTAGAATAAGGGATTTGATAAGAGTTGGATCGGTCGAAATTGTCAGAAAACAAGAAGAAATTTTAGAAAAGGCAGTGGTTTGGAGGGGCAGGGGGATGGGGTGGGGTTTAAAGACAGGGTATGAGATTCATGGGGAAGGGGAAACACTGGCATGAAGCAAAATTCATGTGAATTTCTCTCGAGTGGCGTGTGAGGGAAACCCTCATGTCACGCAGCTGCCGGAAAATGAACAAGCCTTACCTTAAATTCACTACCATCCCTACACATTATCCACCCACGCACAGCCCATAAACAGTTTCTCTGAAAAATATAGGCAACAGTGACCTGTGCAATGAAGCCAAATTATCAGCTTGCTCTGGATACTGTAAGCAAAGTCTGGAACTTTCCAGGATTGCTTCTCTATCTACTGTCTGAACTGAAAAGTGAAGATGTGATTCAAACTTTAACAGATTGGTTAAGTCTCACTGAAAAACAGCAATCTGCCAATCCGTTAAGCACAGAAAGTTCACTCTGAATTAGCGTTACGTATCTCATGACCAACCTGATGGAGCTAAAAAATATCTCACCTGTGGCGTCTTCCTCTTCCTCTTTCACCACATTGTTGTCATCCACATCCTCCTCCTCATCCCCCTCATTTGCCTTTCTTGTATTGTCCTTCACCGGGACCACAGTGAAGTTGGTGGGCATTTTTACACCATGTGCTTCCTCTTAACGTCTCCTGCTAGTCACACTCTTATCTCTTTCTCTTTTCTCCTCCCTCTTGGCTCTGCTGCTCCTCTCTCTCTCTCTCTCTGCTCCTCCGTCCAACAGCTGCCTCTTGTCCGTCTTGCGCTCCTGCTCAGTTGTTTGTTTCTTCCTTCAGTGCCCTGCTGCACTTTCCAGGGCAGACGTCGGGACTTACTTCTGAGTTTTTGTTCCTATCGCTAGGATTCTGCTGTACACCCATGTGACCCTGACCTCCCCCCCCCCCCCCCCCCCCCCAAAATCCGCACTAACTATCCAAATAAGGAACAGCACCAGCGCCCCGCCCAATGGGGGCAGTACACACAAAGACAGACACTTTCAGAAAACATGACATGCATTTGTGCTCACGAGTGTGTGAGAGAGTACATAAAGCTGTCTCTGAGCCTGAGGGCAGATCCTCTGGCCAGGAATGCTGTTCTCTGTCACACACAACAACAGACAGGAATGTCAGCCTTTGTTTAAAGAGAGGAGGAAATCCAGAGCTGCTCCACTGAGGACAGTTTGCGCACGCACAAATACACACATATACATTTCCCCTCTTTCTGTGCAGTGTTATTTGATCCTATGTGCACAGTCAGGAGTGGGCAGGGCTGGTTTAAAGACATATACTGGCTGTCACACACACCCGAGGACGGTTTGCACACGTGCATTCACATACTAACACACACGTTCAACCTACAGTACGTGCGTCTCATTCAGTGGATTGTATGTTACTGTGAATATAAGCTTAGAGATGGAGGATGGGGAACTGATGGAGGCATAATGTGAGAGGAGAGAGAATCAATTCAAGTGTCAACTTCATGCTCTTATCTCTTCAGAGCAGTAATATCACCTGAAACTTATGGGACTGTTGTTGTTGTTGTTGCTCATAATCAAATCCATCACCTGACTTAATGGCTAATCCAAAAACAATGAGTCATTTTCCCAATGCATTGCAAGTGATAAGATCTCATACCAAGCAGCCAACACCCCTGAGTGATGGGAAATGCTGGAAGCGGATGTACTTGAGGAAAAAGCCACAGCAGTGATGACCACTTCTTTCATACTGCTGCGACCCTGGAGCTTCATTTGGCTGCTTAACATCTGGAGAGTCACCCTCTCCCCCCTTCAGTTCCCCAACATGACGACATGAGAGATCAATACGGTCAGCGGAAGGGTGGGGGCCGTAGGAAAGAGGAAAGGGAGGAGGTGGAGCAGAAGGCAAGAGATTCAGAGACAGAGACGGGCAGGCAGAGCGACCAGTTTAGGAGAAAGCATCGCCTCTTTCTCACCATCGCAGCTCATTTCTGAAGACAGAGCCAAAGAAAAATTCCATCCGGTACTGATGTGGTTAAGAGAGTTTCTAAATGTTTTGACTTTTATTCACTCCAGAGGTATCCAGGCCTTGACTACAGTCATCTCGATGAAACCTTGACATATTTAGGCACTGGGTTGGTTAGATTACTATATTTCCCGTAAACAGGCTTTACCAAAAAAGATGATTTGTTTGAGGCAGTGATTATATAATCATTACATCATGTTTTCCGCCTCATAACAGTTTACATTTATACCTCTAGTGCAGGGTTTCAACTCTTCACTGCAATTACAATACAATACCATGACAGCCCACTGACATAAAAATACCAGCCTTTCAGTACATGTCCACAGAATTGAAATTTCAAGTTTACTGTCACCTCGATCTAAACATTTCACCCGTTCACCGTTTGGTCGCCAGTTTTGTTTTCCTCTATACTGCTTCTGTACTGTCAGGAACCATAGCGCTCCACACAGACTGTCAGATATCCAAGCCGGTATTTCACAAATACTTTGTCTAGACATCCTGCTATGGAATTGGCAGGTCAAGTTTCAATAAAACATAATTCCAGTAAGTGGGTGTGGTTGCAGATATGGGACTGGCTCCAGGCAGCATGCACATCAAGTGCTTAGTGAATAAGGCTGGTCGCTAATAGAACAGTTACCGTCCCTACAATCACAGAGAATTATCTTAGGTGAAGGGATGACATTAACAACAGTGATCTGACAACTCAATCTACACAGAGTATTTCAGTGCTACTAGGGTAACAAAGAGAGCACTTATCTACTCCCTGACCAGTATATGAACAGTGATGTAACTGACATCCGCTGATTAAGACACCAGACAGTCAGACTGCTTCTCAGGGACAGTCAGTGCATCCAGGCCAGGAGGACAATGCCCCTTTTATGAGAAGGTTTGCAACCCTGCACAGTGGAGAGTGAAAACTAGGTTAGAATGATGTGACATAAGCTGCTCTCAGCAGAAAAACTATTTTTCAGCATGTCACGTTTGATGGAATATCTCACAGCTGAAGCATGACAGAAAAACACAGGAACACAAGGGGAGTTATTACATAACCTCAGGCTATTACATAGACTCATCTGTTGCTCCAAAGGAACCATGGGAAGAGAAAATAATGATAAAATAGTAAAAAGACTAAAAACCAACGTCCCTCACTTTCTACTGTAATGTAGAACATTTGCTCACCCAGCAGTAACTTAGCTTACAGTCACTTGAGTCTGACAGTACTGGGGATTTCTCTCTGCTCCCTGTGAGGGGATATAACTCACTGAGGACTTATTCCTCATTGGAAACGGTAAAGACATATATATATCAACCTGGAATTTCCCCTCCATGCTAATGGAAAAACTGAAAAAACATATTTTCTTCAGTGCATATGAAGTCAGTTTTTCAAATGCTACTTCAGTGATTTCTTTCAACACATACTATATACATGTACTTAGATGCCGCACACTGTAATATTCAAACTGAGGCTCTTCACAAAGAATGAAAGAATGGTACTGCATGCTGTTTCAATGTAAGATTTATTCTGTGGCAGAAAAAATGACTGTGACTGCTGTCCCTGACTAATTAATGTATAAATTAACCACAAAAGATGAGATGCTGTGCATCATAATCTGTCAAACTGGAAATTCTGTATGGGGGGAAAAGACATACAGATTATAGTATGTGTATAGACTGCAAAGTCTATGGTTCGGTCCACAGGTCCACAGGCAGTGATGAATTTGTCAGCACTGAAAATAACAATAGTTCCACTGAACTGAACTTTTTCTCAACAGGCTCAGATTTCTAACCCCAAAGTAGATTTATTGATTGATTCTACAAGGGAAGATGGGAGGAGAATGGATTTGCCACAGATACACCAAGTACAAGCCAAGGACACAAATCAGGGCATGGAGAGGTGCCCAGCTTTCTGCTCATGGACACAAAATGGAGATCACTCCACCGCCTCGCAAGTCCCTCATTGTTATTCTCTTTAATGAGCTCACATCTAACTCTTCATTTCATTTATTGCTCTTTACACATGGTCAATATGTAAACAAAAAGGTTACTTATAATGTCATTTATTTTACTCCAGAATTGATTGACAGGTCCTTTAATATGAACATACAAGAAAACAACAATCTAAACCACTAATGTGTTTTGTTGCTGTTAAAGACTGTGTTACTTTATTAAACACATAAGTAAAATGGGCCCATATTATCATCTTTTATTGTCCATTATTGATATTCAATTAAAAATAAAAACTGGTTAAGTCTTCAAAAAGAAGTACACATTGTTCTGGAAGAGTAGGACAAAGCAAAAGTTAAAACTGTTTGACAGCAGCCAGGTAGCAACGCCAGGTAGATGGGTGATATCACCTATCACTACTCAAGAGCTTTAAGTGCTACAAAAAATCCACAGCAGCAACAGATATCGCCCTCTGGAGGGGGCAGGATGAAGTACAGCTTCCTGTGAGGATTAACAGAACATGCAATATACAGAATGACGCTGTGCAAACTGTTATACACTACAAAAAAAGCTTAAATCTAAAGGAAACCAGGGTGGTGAAAAAACTAGAGTATCATCTCTTTACCGTGTCATGGGAGTCTGGGTCATGGTCTTAGTCACATGGTATCTTCCCTTCTCTATGTTACTTCCTCTTGCTCTTAAAATTGCACTGCAAGAGGGCAGACAAAGGAAAACCCCTGATATACTATACAATACTACACTGTAAACTGCAGTAGTTCAGTAACATCACCTCTAAAATCCAGTGTAAACGCAGCAATACAGCATCTCACTGGAACCATGTTTCTTCTTGTGAGTTGATAAATGCAAAAGCAATATTCTGCAGTGTTTTAACTCAAGATTTCTGAGCCATCTGAGCCTCCCTTTTCCCCAGAGGCCTTTTTGGAGTTATTGTACCATTGGTCTGAGTGATGTTGTGCGTTTACACAAGCCATCTGAAAGTAACTCACAGAATGTGTACATTAACATTACACAGTTGTGGCCTTCATCACACAGTAGATAGCTGAAGACAGATGACGCTCTGTTGCCCCCACTTGCTCACATCAGGAAATGCACCAGTTACATCACCATCATGACAATATTTGGAGAAACTACTTGTTCTATAATTCATGCACATCTCGACCAACAGGCTGAGATAAAATCAGCCAAGCAGGACCAATCAAAAATGCAGAGCGGAATTAACAGTAATCGGTGTAATCAGGTGTAAACTGGCACATGGAAAGGTCATTTTTTTTACAAGCACTGACTCAAGTGAAACGAAGGGGAAACATCATATTCAGTCAGACTTTCCTAATGTCTGACTGTGAAACGGTGACTGAGCCTTTTAAAGTTCCCCTCTGAAACATTTCCATGACTTTTGTTTATTGGTCTGTAAAGGAGACCTTAGCGGGGTGTTGAACGTGAACCGAGACTCTACAGAAAAATCCCACCGGTCACAATCACCTATTCAAAGTCAAGGTAAGCCACTATAAGTGATCTGAGCAAAGGTAAACACCCTCTCTGCATGCTTTGAGGCAACATGGAGTCGTTAATGACTTCACTGCACACATGGACAGCCACACCTCAACCATCTCAGGTAACAGCACGCTTGCGTCGCAGGCATCCACTAAACACTGTATTTGACACAAGCAGCTCAGGTGACACATTCTTCTCTCTTGAAGATGAAGGCCTTTCCTCTTTATATTTCTTTTGAACTTTTTTTCAAGAAATGATGCATCTTCTGTAATCAGGGCTAATCTCAGGTCCAGTTTCCATTTCCAGTTTAGTGCTACTTTCAAACATCTTAGTGCTCACATTATGGATGGACTGTAGTACACAGTATGATCATCATCATAAATGAACTGTGGGAACATACATATGCATGTTCATACCTCTGCCCGTTCCACCACTGCAGAGGCCTGCCAATAACAAGAAGGGCAAAGAAGAGGCGCAATTTCACCAATTGTTTCACACGGGCGTCGTTCCAACAGTACCAGAGCAGCTGCCGTTATGGGCAACCATTACCCACAGCTGTGGCTATTTATAGCTCCTATACAAATAATTAATCACATGTACCTGTGAGCCACAATTGGTGGTCATGTCTCAATCATCATTATCAAAAGTCAAAAAGATGATCAATGATTAATTAGTACTGCTTATATTGGCGCAGGCCTTGCAAAGTGCTTCACAGTTGGTGATAAAGTGAAATGGGCATTAATGCGGGGAAATGATGGCTCGAATGGAAACAGAGAAAATTCAACCCTCATAAGTAACTGATTGAAATTAAGTCTATGTTTTTGGAGATTGCAAAGAATAAAAACTCAATCGGTGAAATGGGCAAATAATCTGAAGAGAGAATCTTTGATTATACACAAACAACTGCATGGACATCACAATCTAAACTAAATAATCAAGTGGGTCTTCATTTCCTAGTACGTCGATGAACATATGGAATTTTGTGGCGATACTTAAAGGAACATTGAACTCAGCTTGAGAATTAAGTCAGGTATACTATGGAAATCTGCTGCCAATTCTTGTCTTTTCTCTCTCTCGATAGTTGGACAATAACATCAGCCAGTGAGCAAGTTTAGCAAAAACAGAAGTTGAGAAGTTTTGTCAGCTCAGTTCCTTCTTGGGAAGACAGTGTAAGTCATGAGAGACGCTGGAATGATTGAAGCTCCCGCTGTATCGGTTTCCTCTCTGGCCTTTGACTGCGCTGCAGTCATTTAGGCTGCTGGTGACTGGGTGGGGTTCAGAAGGTTAGCCGTAGGTTCCTCATTCAGAACAAGCAGCAGAACATGATACTCAAATGTCTCCCTACACATTTCTGACATCTGATATCCACCCACGCCACTACCAAGCAGCTCTTACTGTACCTAGCTTTTTTCTCTCCAACAGGTGGACACAATAATCTGAACACTTAAACATTATAGTGCCGAAATTAAACACACAAGTAATGCTTATTTTTTGTTGAGACAGTAACAGATAAGGTGTTGATTAAACTCTGTGGTAATTTGTGGTTGTTGCCTGACAAAGTGGTGAACCTCACTCCATCCACCCATCATGAGACTATCACTGATTACCAATGAACCTGTTCCTAACAGGTGTCTCTGGAGCACTCCACAACTTCCCCAGTCTTTCGTTGCTCCTGTCCCAAAAATCAATGAAGCTGATGAGGTAAAATATTAAATATATTGTCTTTGTACTGTTTTCAATGGAGTATATGTCAAAAGATTTCTTTGCCAGCTCCTCATGTCATTTCAAAAGGTACATTTTGCTCTCCACGTGCCCCATTTGGCTTTATTTCGTCCCACAACAGTATTTACTGCAATAGCAAAGGCCAAAATGACTCACAGTAAATGCCTTACTTAGCCTCACACATTCTGCTGACCAAGAACTGGAAAACCCCATGACTACCAACACCAAATGAAGAGAACTTCCAGAGTCAAACATGTTCTGTGGTTTTTCCCACAACGTCTGCTCAATGTCTGGTTAGCAACAGCGGCTTTCAGCTGCTGGAAAACTGTTACCGTTATCAATCTGACCACATGCATTGTGTGTCTGCAATAAACACTAGCGGCACTCTTATGTGCAGAGCATAAGAAGAGATAAGAACCGGATTTCAGGTTGACTACAGTTGTGTTTCCATATCCAGTAAATCTGGTGCATTGATTAGCATTAGACATTGTGCGCAATTATAGTATTTAGGGATGTCCCAATGCAGTTTTTTTGCTCCGATCCCCATTCTAGCTCTTTAATATTGGTCACCTGCCAATACTGTGTCCCATCCAAAAAATATATTTACTTAAATGTTCAGTAACTATGTATCTGACGCACTGCAGTAACAGCTGCAGCCACTTAATCCAAACATTTACATACATTTACACTTAATCCGCCTTGGTTCAAAACTACTACATACTTTGAAACTATATACTATTTACTAGGAGCAATAACATATTTATGGGTGTTAGAGTTTAGCAAATGCATGTATTTTGCCAGCCTCTGTCTGAATTCACAGTCACTAACCAGTGCGCCCAGATCATCTGTCACACTGGCAATATATTATACTGTAAAATGACCCACTTAAGTATGTATCTTGGTTACAAATCTTGAAAAAAATTGAAGTTGTCTGTATCAAAATTGTTGCTTATGTTTCATATATACATACATACAATTTTCTTTGTAAATCGTCTCTTTTTTATTTTTTATTTAAAATTCCCACTCTTTTGTACATACTGCTGTTTTTACTTTGCATGCACTTGTTATATTACTTGCTTTACTGATGCTGCTGTAATTTGGAATTTCCCCTCGCGGGACTAATAAAGGAATATTGAACATTGAATACATATTATGTCAATATATCATTATCGGATTTTTTAAACTCCCAAACAATACCAGTCTGGTCCTTACAACTCCAGGTCGGACTGCATTTCAAGCTTGCCGCTGGCCATTTCCACATGGCTGCCACAGCATAAAACTTTGGACTGCGCATGCATGCCATCCATATCTTGTTGACAGCTGTAGCATTGTGTCAAACCCAGTTTCTGCCAGCAAAGTAACAAAGGAAGCAGAGGCGGGACAGTAAAGCTCTGAGTAAGACCACCCCCCCCCCAGATCTCAGATCATCATATTCTGTATTTACAAGCTGTATAATGTGTCATGACTTCACAAGGACAACGTGGGTTATTTTTAAAGGTACTGATAGCTACGCAAAACAGTCACTGAAGAGCCACAACAGGAGCTGGCAACATGGGCACAGTTTTGGAATTCTTTAAGTGATATGTGGAATGTGAATGTAATGTTCATATGCTTAAATTGTCAAAAGAAAAGAATAAGTAAATGAGTTAATGCAGGCGCACACAAAGGAGGACTTTCAACTGCTCGTGTGGATAAAGCAGGATTATGTTGTTGTGACTGAAGAATCATAAAACAAGAAAGATGTGTCCCTAATATGCCTTCAGGTCAGGATTGAGTAGAGGTGTATTTGCAGCTGAAATTAACGCTGACACTGAGCTGACTGTCACGTTTTTGCCCAAGGTCAGAGAGGTCAAACGTGTATTGTCATGATGTAAGTATACTGTTTAACTGGTATAACTCTTGGATGAAGGGTGTGACACCACTGCTGACCTTCCAAAACAAATGACAAACTAAAAGGCTAAACCATGTCTGTGTGCATTTCCCACAAGAAAACGCTTCAGTCTCTCCGGCGAGGGACACGCCCCTTCTCCTGAGTGTTGCGTGTAAATAAGGAGCAACTGGGACAAACATCCCACGCAGGACTGGCAGGGGAGGCGGCGGACTGGGAGGCCACACAGGAGCAGGAGCAGATATAGTGGACGCCAGGGCCCAGTTGGTGTCCATGTGCTGACTGCTGGGCTCCAAATAAAGCAGAGGGCAGCACATGATAGCCCAAGGTGCATGCCTCTTTAAAGATGAATGCACACGCATGCATGCAAACATAATGCTGTGCGGTGAGCTCATTCTGAAGACTCATACTCATTTACTAACCCTAACCCATTCATAATGGCCCCACAACAGTATCTGTACTGTGTTTATCATGTAACTTCATGCTCCACCTGAAAAATAGCCCCATTCTCTAAAGTGTCCTTTACATGCAACAGTTTTCTGTTTTTGAACTACATCCAGAGCCATTGTGTAGGAAAAACACAGCAAACATCACAGACATTCAAAAGGACACACACACACACACATACACACACACACACACACACTGTATAAACCTCAAGAGACCTTCAGACCTTGACGCAGCTTCTATTAAAAATCTCTAAACTCAGGCTAAAATAACCCCTCTGACATCATCAGGGTTGTCCTCTCAGCCACAGAGAACATTATTGAACAGTTGAGTTGTGCTGCACATGATGAGTGAACTGATTTTAACAGGTGCAAATCAATAAAAGGTTGTGGTATCCAAAGACAGATTTTAAACCGCCGCACGACTCTGCTCTTACATATATGCATCTCTATCTCTAAATCTCCACAAAGAGTCTCCCCACCCCAACAGAGAAAATCGCAACACCACTGCAATAGCACTGAACAGAGGAAGCATGTGTTACTGCGAAGAGCCTCAGTTGCAACAGGTAGCGTGAGAATGACGCCTACTGTTCAGCAACAAGCCTCGACAATGTTTCCCTCTGCCAAAGATCTGCCAATGTGTGACCTGTAAGAGTGGCTATGCGTACTGTCGCATCAAGCTTAAATCTGACACCTTTCGGAGACCCTCATCCCTTTAGAAACTCATCTGTCTTTCACCACCTGCTTAATCTCTCATAAATCCAAATGTAATCTTAGTCAGCCTACGTATCAGAGGCAAGCAGGAGGGTACATCTATGCTTCATGCGGACTGAACAAGGAACAGGCAAAAAGCACATTTCTAGAACGCCTGAAAGCCTTTAGGGCATGCCAGTGAAACAAACAGCTACTATCACCCAGCCAGCAATACCTTCTATAATTTCCACTTCCTCTTTACAATGTCTGTTACTTCATCTTCACTTATATATTTCTTTTGCAATCTCAGTGACAAAAAAAAAGCCAATTTCACAGTTCAGATCTCATTTGAAAAACATCAGTATTGTGTTTGATCACACAACACTGCATTCTAAAGTCCCGATGAAGCCCCAATCCAAACACCCCTGTAGCCACTACGAAAAACAAAAATCTGAACTCACAGTCGAAAAATAAACTGTTTATCAGTAACCTTCTTTCTGCATGTTTTAGAAAACTGGCAAAAAGCAGTCTGCTTTATCCAGACCCTTTACCGACTTGTCGTGATCAGAAAGTGAAAGAATGATGGCGAGCGTGCGGGTACACAGACGCTGCTCTGTGTTACTAAATACACTCATAGGTGGAGTCTCTGTAATGGAAAATGCCTGGCCATCCATTATCTAAAAATGGTCTAGACTCATTATCTGCTACGGTTATCAACTTCATCATCCTGGAATTTAATTTAGCAGGAGCATCCAGTAGCCTATCAATAAACAGATTACAGCAAAACAAGCAGGTATCCCCCGCTGTCAGCCATGTATTGATTGCATTACAAAGACTATAACAGAGGAAGGAAATGAGGAAATGGTTTTCGGAGTTACTTGTCCTGGATTTCAAAGGATCAATATTTAATTATAAGATTTGGTTTTCTATTAATTTATTGTTTAGTTTATAAAATGTCAAAAAAAAGAGTACTAAATACCAATTTTCAACAGTCAAAAATGCAAAGATATTCAATTTACGGAGAAATAAAACAAGCAAATTCTCATCCTTTGAGGGGGACATGCATGGACATCTCAATAATTAGGTTGGGTCAAACAGATTTCCCCCTGGGACTGAATGATTTAATAACTTTGTGTATCCTAACTGTGAATGAACCACCATAATTCTAATCATACAACAAAGCCGCATTCTTTCATTGTGCCACCACCCAGCTGAGCATGTGTCCACAGAGGGGGTCCAATCGTCTTCAGAATCATGTACAGAATGCTCGGGAGACAATATAATCTGTCCTTGTGTAGCTGAGAGTGAATGCAAGGCAAAGGCCGTGACTCTGCAAACACACACGAATGGATGCACGTGCACACCAATCTTCATAGTAGGAATTTAATCTGATTTAGAATGAAATTCAACTGACGCATTAAAACGGAGTATGCAGGTAGGAAGCTGTCCTTGTATCACAGAAGAGGAAATCATGTGGAGGGCATTTTCATGGCTCTGTAGCTCTAAATCAAGTACAGATGAAAATACACGGATTGCATTTTTATATATTTATATTTCTATACAGACAAGCAGTGTCTGAATTATTGAAATCCACAATCATAAGACATGGAGTTCTGAAATCAACGCACCTTTTTACACAATCAGAAGCAGCATTGACTTATAACCTTTATTTTATCTAATCTCATCAAATATTGTTCTGTGTCAACACAAAAGAAATGGAACACGTTACTACTCATAGCATTTCAGTCCTCTAATCACCATCAGTCGCTGCGTTTGGGCCAGAAGCGGACTTGGTACCTGCCTGGCAGCTCGTACTGGCCCGAGGCCAGCAGACATTTTTTGATGGACCTAACATAAGACCCTGCGTCAAAGCAACACTCTTCTCTTTGTCCCCCCCCGGTACCACAATAATCACCAGTGTAACCTTTCCAAATTTTCCATCCACATTTGATCAGTCAGTGGCAGAAGTGGAAAGTACTGACCCATGCTCATTCACAAGAAACCACAAATAGTGACCCATTTTAGCTGCCCTGCACAGTCTAACCATCAATACACACCACAGAGACGAAGACATTTAGCATGCTCCCTGGCCCGGTGTGCCAGCCGATCACTCCAGCAACCCTCACCTGTTGCTATAGAGGCACCTTGTTTGTGAGCTCGAGAATAAATACTGCAGCCAAATGATGGTTCAGCTGCAGGGACACAGTCAATATGAGAAATCACTCACATTAACCCTGCAGTGGATTTTCAGAGGAAACCCCGCAAGTATCAGGACATAAAATTCAATCTTCCTTTAGTCATAAAAGCCCATGGGGAGCTAATGAATGCGTTTTACCACAGACACACCTTACTGTCCTCAAGGATCACTGCAGTGCTTAGCGTTGAGCCTACCTCAAGGCTTATTTTGTGATCTCCATTGTTCAAGACTGAAACTGAGGTTCTCTCCTTTCTTTCAAAAGATACAAGTGCCAAATCCCAGTCACATCACCTGTACTTTAATGATAACAGAATAAACTGCAGTTCATTCAAGTCCGAGACGGGGAAACGTGCAGGAGGTCCAAGTACAGTTTGCACATTAAGGCGTCTTCAATGAGGTGGAGCGAAATATACACATTTGTCATTTTAATGGTCACTTTTATCGAAAGTTTAAGAGAGCAAAATCTTCCAGAGCAGTCTTCAAAATATGAGGTGTCAGTCTGCTGAGTGGACTGTTTGCTGACAAATGACAATGTCACATCACAATAACTTCACCAAAGAATGTTAAACAGCAGTGTAGAAAAGTTTTAATGACTCTTTTTTCACAGACTGTGTGTGTAACATTACTCTCCCGCAGCCCGGCTTCATTAGCCGAACATTACACACCGACAGGAGCGCAGACAAAGTGAAATGCGACGGCTAACGTTAACGTTAATCCTCCCATAGACAGATGAGATAAGAAGTGGGACAAGGAGTTTGGAGGGGGCAGCTGTCTCTTACCGTATTTGTTGGGCTCCCTGTTGTACTCCAGGATAGGCACCACGGCGTTGGGGTCCTGCGGCTCGAACACGGAGTCCTCCCCCGCCTCTTTTTCCTCCTCTGTTCCTCCGGCGCTGCTGCAGCTGCCGCCGGCGTCCGGGGTCGGGTCAGCGACAACCGCGTCCGGGTGCTCCCCTTCCCCGGCGACCCCAACACCTCCGCCAACCGGGACTACTACAAATCTTTCGCTCATGTCCCAGCTTCTTCTCGTCCACTTGTCGCACTTGTACTGGAGGAAAAAGACACCGTCCGGCTTACCTCTGCGGTTCACGCGCGAGGAGGGCGAACACACAGGACAGTGTACAGAGGGACGCACGCTCACGGGCTGATCAGAGGATTGATTACAGTACAGATGTGCCCGCCCTCGGCCTTCGCTCATTGGTTGACAGCGCCAATGAGCGCCGTCAACCACCCCATGAACAAATCAGAGTGGTTGAAATGTGCTAATTGTGGAATAAGCGAAAACTAAAATTTGCATCAATTTAATAATATCCTCCGCACAAGTCAACCTCTCTGTGACTTATGACAACGTAAAATAAGTTCGAATTGTGAAAATATATAATTTAAAGCATTAATACCAACAACATTATGAAGACTCTAAGCACATCATGTACCATAAGACAATTATATATAGTATTTCTATAAATAGGTTTCAGACTATACAAGATGGCCATACTGGGAAAGAAGGGAGGGGAGAATAACCTCACTTCCTCATGTGGTGTCAGCAAATTTTCCCCCAGTCATCAAGTATTGTTAAGTTCATGTCATACCTGCACAAAATGTTCTGTATGTTTTGGAGCATATCTGTAAACTCTGAATTATACGTGCAATATACTCATTGTTGTATGTCAAACTCATTACGAGCTTCTTTAATGGTCTCAAAATGACAAGGCAATTAACACTCACCCTTCACATCCTCCACTATCAATAGCCTGCCTCAATAAATCATTCTAATTTAACAAGCAGTGATGGTTTATTAATTTGCCAACACCTCGCCATAATAACTTGGTATGTTACAGCTCAGAATAAACGGTTTGTCAATACCCCAATATGGCATGACCTCTCATGTCCTGGTAGTTTTTGATCCATAGCCCACAGTTACTGATCTCAAAACTCCCAAATTTGAGCTTTTTCAGTTTGACACACTTTAAATCACAGTTTCCAAGAACACACAGAGCAACAGCACACAGTGTCTCCTGTATTCAAGCTTTTTCTGTCACCACAACATCTGCTTTGAAGTGTCTTTCTCTGTTGGTGTCATAGAAAACACATGATGATCTGGTGGTGGAAATCCCAGCTCAAGATAACTACACCAAATGAAAGAATTGTTCCTCGGGCATCTGTTCACCAAATTCAAGGGGAATCCATACAGATGTCACTGTGACAGACAAACAAAGAGGCTTGAAAACGTGGTCCTTTCACAGAGATTACACAAGCAGCAGCTTTTTAAAAAGCAACAGGTTGCTTCCTTGAACACACCATAAAAAATAGCTCATGATGCGTGGAAATCTCAGGTCAGAGGTCAGACTGAAGGCCTGTGGTTGTTGTGCTCCCTGTGAGACTCACCCTTACCATTGGATTCAAGGTAAAATACAAGCACAGTTTAGCGTAAAGCCTTCTGGTTCTTTAGACATCATGACAGTTTTTTTTTTTTTTTTTTTTTTTGAGATAAAACAACGTCCCAGGCAAATGTAACCCACACATTAGTGCCACCCAGCGATGGAGTCAGAAGGTGACCAACGAGGGGCCCATGATTTCGTAATCCGTGCGTGGATGTAGGTGACACATACCAGCTATCTAGTCATATAGTTTCATATTATATTCATTTCGTATTTAGCATTCATTCATTCAATACAGTGATTAAACAATGTAATTCTTAATCGTGTACAATTTATCATCGCCAAGGGCTTCAACACCCAGTTTCTAAAGCCATATGCTCTCACTAATAGACTCTGGCCCCTGTCATTTCCCATTCAAGCATCTCAGCTTGCACAGAAAGCTTGTCAAATAGTCTGCCATTTACTTTTCAGCCATACAAAACTCCTGAAGAGAGAATATTTTGGATGAACTCCAGGGGACCACTCAGACAGTAATTGCCTGGCATTGCGTGGACATCTAAAATAGACAGCTGGCGGGACAGTTGGATGACCAAAGGGTCAGGGGGGTGGGGGTGGGGGGGCTGGGGGGAGGTCGGGGGGTGGCTGTGTTAAAGTCAGTTCAGTTTAGCTGCTGATTAAAATGACAGACGAGCCACCAGAACGTGCCTTACAGCGCAAAGTTCACTTTCCAAGTGCCATTGCAGACGAAGGCATTTTGTTTATGCGTATCATGTGTCTTTACACGTCTTTGTGGAGATGCTCTTGTCTTTTCTTTTTTTTGTCTGACTGGATGAATGCATGAAGGGTGGATCCAGCACACCCAGGACGCGAGACCAAAATACAGAGCTGACAAAGTAACTTGTAATCCTCCATGTCCATGTTGTTTTACTCATCCGGAGCTCAACTCATCACCTCACTTCAGACAGACTGGACAAAATGAAGTGCAGATTACTTTTTAAGCTGGGTGTCAGACAGTCAGGCAGATGTGGCCTTTACAGCACAGCCGCAGTTGCAAGTGCTCAGGGGGACAAATGTCAGCGTTCGTCTTTGTGCCACCTTCGTCTTTGCCCAGCCAGACTGGATGGATGGAGATCCAGCTCTGTGGCAGACTTGTTCATTGGAGCACTGTGAGATTACACTGATTTCTTACAGGAAGAAAAGCGCCTGACCTGACGTGGTCAAAGCAGCCATTCATTTAAGAGTCTCTTATGTAGTCTGAATGAGCTAAGGGGAAAAGGAAGTTTGGAGATTAAACTAATGAAGACTATGGAAGCCCATTTCTGCGGGGAAAAAGGAAAAAATGATGAAAAGTTAGACGATACAAATGAAAGGATGCACTGATGCTTCTTTTTTTCAACCAAATACAAGCACTTACTTACTAAGGTTGACTGTTGCTTTCATACTCTGGTCCTCGTCTGTTCTTTGGTCACAGCAGGAATCCCATCCAATGCCAAAGCATCAGACATGCTCACTTTTCGGGTTGATTCCTCAAGCAGAGCCACAGCAGACCGTCAGACAGACAGTTTATTGCACAAGTTTCCACTGGTGAGCTGTAAGATTGTCGGGGAGCTCATATTCAAACCCGAACCTTATTTAAAGTTTGATTACAGATATTTCAATATACTTCCATATAAATACATAAAGTTTAAGAACTAAATATTCGCACAGTCTGCTTCTGCTCAACGAGAGACTGTTTGGAAATGCAGTTTCTGTGATTTCATCTCAAATTCTGACTTATAATGGGTGTTTACATTTCATCATATCTCACTTTCCATCTTTTTTTGTCTTTTCCAGGCACAAATGGGCTTCTATAGATTCTTGTACAGCAACAAAGGCAATCTTACTTTTTTCTGTTTCTAGAAATAATGGTTTTGTACATTTGTTTCATTGCATCAGATGAAAAAAAAAAATCACTGAACTCAGGCTTGATTATTATCAGGATGTGTGTCATTTCACTTTTCCCCGGGGTGACAGAAAAGAGCTGGTTTGTGCAGTTAACTGTAACACGCATGATTAGATTCAACTCACTCAAAATATGGATTAGCCGTCTACAAACAGTCTCCTCTCAACCTGCTCTGTTGTCACAGAGACTGTCCTCTCGGAGGGAGCTGAACCAACTGGCTGCTGTGGTGAAGTTGTTGTTGTCACAGTGCTTGAGTGAGATATATTTAACCCTCCTGACCCGGCCTTTTCTGTTCAATGTCAAGAGAGAAAAATCAGGATGGTGACATGGTTGAGCATGTAATCCCACATATTGTCATTGCCCTGGAATTCCTGCGTTTACTGTTAAATTTTATCTTAAAGAGCTCAGAAAATCTAAGATGGTTTATTCAGAAATAACTGTCATCCAACCTGCTCAGGTTCGTGACTACTTCACTGCTCTCCTCCAGATTTCTACATGTGCAGTTTGCAGGCAGCTAAACTCAACACTCTTGATTAAGTTTTCTCCACAACAGTCATTTACAGTAAGGCAGCCCCCTAAAGTCTGCTCCAGCTGTGTTGGAGAAATTACTGGAGCCACTGATGACTGGACTGCATATGGGTCAGCGCTATAGCATGAAAGGAAGCTTTTATTCTGAAATGGGTCCCCGCTGCTGTGCCATTGTGCTCCCCCTCTCGCAGCAGACAGCAGTGGGTAATCAGCAGCGCATCCTCAGCTCTGCAGTCTGAACAAGTGTCAGCGGGGAACGTGACGTAAGAGCGCACAGAGGTGATGCTGCGAGGAGCAGGGCCACAGCTGCCACACCTTCACCCAGCACTAGAACGGCTTCATACCCTTTAACAGGAATGTTACATTTCACAGCTTTGTTTTGTTGTGTGTAATAAAATAAAGAACAGATCACACTTTGTCTGCTGGGTAAAAACTCTAATTTAATGATTGTCATGTGTTCATTTAGAGAGTAACCTGCTGCTGTGCCTGATGAAGACATGGTACAACTCTTTCATCTATTAAACCTTTTCTAATCTTAAAAAAAAAAAACAGAAAATATAATAATATAATAAAAGTAACCATTAAGTCCAATTACTTAACAGTTATAAGCAGGATATAAATAATTAATAAATGCTTTGCAACACTGTAACGTAGTTATCAGCATATATAAGGACATTTTGAAGCTTTTTTTGATTCTGTTGATATTGTGAATAATTAAAACTCCTCTTGTGAGGCTTCTGTAACTAGTGGTTAACATGACTGTAACACAGCTGTAATCATATAAAATGTCATTTCTACCCATATGAGAGGAGCTGGACGTTTGGTCAAAGAAAATAAGACATTTGAAGACTTCACATTCAGATTTCTAAGGATGTGGTGGCCATTTTTCACTATTTTCTGATGTTTCATAGACTGAATAATTGATTGATAAATACAAAAAACCTGGCAGATGAATTAATAATGAAAACAATAATTAGTTGCAGCCCTCAAAATATTTCTAAGGAGTTAATAAATAATTTATTGCACACGATAAGGATTTCTTCATGTATGCAGTCATTTATTATTAAATGGGCATTGCATGTTAAAGCAGCTGAAGCCTGCAAAATGTATTTGCGTATAACAGCTATGACTGTGAACCAAAGGCAGTGTGGTGGAAAACATTGCCCGCAGGGGATAACAGACTGAGTAGCAGGGACTATAGAAGAGGTAGGAGACACTATTGTTTTTGTCTGCATGCAGATGGCACACTGTAATGAGATCCCAGGGGCTGCACTATCCACGAGGGACAGAGGTGTATGTGTGTGTCTTGTGCACAGACACACGGAGAATATGAGTGTGCTTTACATCTGGACTTGTGTCTAAAGTCACGTTGTGTGTGACGGTAATGTCTGCACGATGTGCAGCTGAGTCAGTGACAGCCAGGCAAGTTAAAATTATCCCAGATCACAGATCTGCCCTGATGCAGACGAAGTGGTAAAATAGATGTAGACAGTGACAAAGGCCAAATTTTTCAGGGTGGGTATGAGATTGTTCAAGCTCGATGTACAGAACAAATGACCCGGGTCAACCACAGGCGCTGTTGGAAAGACAAGCCCGTTTTTGTTTTGTTTTTGTAAATATTTTATGCAGGTACCTTAAATCAAGCTGCGCATCATAATACAGGCCAAGTCCAATTGTTTTCTCCACACATTTATTTTTTTTTACTTTGCCAGGTCACGACTGGGCTTTCCTTTATTTATAATGTTATCTTTAGAAAAAAAAAAACACGAATACAATTAAATTGAATTTGGTGGAAATACAACAAAAGCGGGTGTTATAAAATTAATTTTTTCACTCACTAATTAAATTCAAGTTTCTCCATATTTGTTAAGCACATCCACAATGGGCTCCAGATTCGGCACGTCAACTTTGATACAAATCAGCCGGAAGGTGTGGCAAGAACAGGAGAGTTCGGACTATGACAGGTCATTTATGGTGTTGTGACGCCCTCTAGTGGATTGTAGTGGGTCACTGCAGCACAACGTATACAGCTACACTATTCAGATACGCGTAGTGCGCTCTTAACCCCCAGCACCCACCACTAACCAGCACTGACCCTCACATGTAATGCGATGATTGTCTTTGTAGTACAATAATTATATTCATATTCGAGAAATAACTACATTTATTCTAGTGCATAATTACATTGTGTTTATTTATTTGACTTATTTCACCAACCTGTGCTGTCGGCCGTGGAGGTTTATTGCATTTCCTTGTGTCTTTTTATTGCACTGATTAGGAGGAGCGCTCCTAATTTCTCAGTACTCTGTGATGACAGTAAAGGCTTTCAATTTCTATTTATTTGCACTTCTAAAAAAAACAATTCAATATGCAGTGGGCCAGTATTTGAGTTGCAATTTAATGTTTTTATTACAAGTTCACTTTACATGTTCATACCAAAGAGTGAACAAAAAGGTCTTCAGTTATAAGGAGAAGAAAAGGGATGATAGGGGGGATGTCTCAGAGAAAATCCACAAGTCACATCATTCCCATATTCTCCTGCAAAAGGCTTCTAGTTGAGGGCCACGGCAAAACCTTTAGCTTGCACCTCTTGAGGTAGTCCATTGTGGCTTTCGAGGTCATCAACCTACAGTGGACCACAAGGGCAAACACACTGCAGTGGCCCAAAAAACTTCCTTTAGGAGAAACGTGCTGCAGCTTCAAAAACACATAGGAAAGTCCAAAAGACGCCCAAAACATGTTACAGGATGTCAAAACAAATGCAACAGAAAATGCTGCATATTCTGTCAAGATAAAGGAACTTCTCCAGGCCTCTAGGGCGAGTGCGATGTGGAACGGCTTGGATTTCGATCCACCTGTTGTAGAAGCCATCCTCTCCTGGGTTTCAGTCGAGCTGTGACATCCAGCTTCCCTGGATTATATGCACGTGTAATTGTCCTGCAAATCTCTTTGACAGGCAATCAGAATCCAGCATGGGAGTGGCAGACTCCACCACCATTCTGTGAGCTGGAAAAAGAATCTCCTTCACTCCTACACTCAGCCAAAGCTCTCTTCATCCACACCAACACAGCGATGCACCTTCAAGGATTTTGGCCAAGCAAATAATCTTTTACATCGAGAACACCAGTATGGTTTCTCCCCAGTGTGGCAGCGCAGGTGCTGATTGTAGCTACTTAAATGAGTGTACCTCTTCCCACACTGCTCACACTGATAGGGTTTATCACCAGTGTGGGTGCGCAGGTGTCTGTTGTGATCACTGGACTCAGTAAACTGTTTTCCACAGTGGTCACACTGGTATGGTTTCTCTCCCGTGTGAACAAGCAGGTGTCTCTTGTGGTGACTTGCGCAACTAAAGCTCTTCCCACATTGTTCACACCGGTATGGCTTCTCCCCCGTGTGGACTCGCAGATGTCTCTTGTAGTCACTTAAGAAACGGAAGCTCTTCCCGCACAGTTCACACCGGTGTGGCTTCTCTCCGGTGTGGACTCGCAGGTGTGTCTTGTAATTACTTAAGCGACTGAAATCCTTGTCACAGTGTTCGCACTGGTACGGCTTTTCTCCGGTGTGGACACGCTGGTGGTCCTTGTAACTACTCAACAAACTGAAACTGTTTCCACATTGGTCACACTGGTATGGTTTCTCTCCTGTGTGGACACGCAGGTGTCTCTTGTAATGACATAAGTAAGCGAAACTCCTTTCACAGTCATCACATTGGTACGGTCCATTACGGTTACACAGGTGTTTTCTGTATGAACTCTGGCTGCTGAAATGTCTCCCGCATTGGTTGCAGCCGTACGGTGTTTCTTCCGCGTGGGTAAGCAGGTGCAGCTTGTATGGATTGAGTTGGCTGAAACTGCTGCCACATTGTTCACACTGGTAGTTGCTCTGCAGCGTGAGTGAATCCATGCCGAATGAAAGACTCCAACACTTCTGACGGCGATCCTGTCTGTTTCACCTGAGAAAACCACGGAGACAGAGGGATTAAGATCAGTGTGGGGCTGGAAACTGCTGCTAGTCATTCAGATCAAATCAGTATTTATGATCACAAAGGTGTATGACAAAGTCACCATAAACACAGGTTAATAACAACTGTTACTCTGTGCTGTCCACCAAATCAATGTTTAAAATAAGCGATCACAGACAAGGTGAGAGGAGTTTTTCATAATCTTCACTAAAGAAATACTTTATGATATCAAGTTTCATAATCAGTATTTCGCAAACTGTTGGTTCATTTATACATGTTACACAGTTTATTTACGTGGTTATTTCTTTCACATTGTTTCAGGACTGAAGGTGCAGTGTTTCCATTAGCGCAGGGCTAACACACTATGTCAGCCTCACTTAGCATTAAACATCTGAGGTAACAATGAGGAATATGAAATCATCCTGTGCCTTCTCAGGTCATCGGACTGTTTGAAGGGAAAAGAGCGAATACTTTGGACACAGCTGAGTGAAAATCCAACTGCTAACACGCCGTCTAATGTCTACCGCTAGTAGCATCTTAGCGTCACACATCCAACATAAGACGAAACAAAGTTAACAGCAAGATGCTGGAAGGAAACTGCTGCGTTTACACCGTCAGCCTGTCAAGATTTAAAGTGTAAACTTAACGTAAACGTGCTATCATGAAGCACTAGCTAAAGCACAGACGAAAAGACAGCGACAGTTTACCTGTTTACTCTCCTGTCTCCACTTCCGCCCACTGCACGTCACGACGGTCACGTGACAAAGCGAACCGGCCCAAAGCTTTTTTTTTTTTTGTGAGCAGAATCCCACAGTAAATGTATGGGAAAGTAATTCAAACAACATCATAACCTTAACCAGACGGCACTTCAGAATAGGACTGACCTTGAGAATAAAAGTTGACACTGTAAAATTACTCAGGAAATGTGTACCAGTGGTAGGGACTGGGCACTGCCAATTATCAGTAACCTTGAATTCCAGCTCTCCCATTACATTCACAGTCTCCTTTCTTAAAAAAAATGATGCTATCGTGCCCAATGAGCCGACATTTTCTGTCCGCAGCTTTCTCCTTTTTCATCTTAGACACCTCAGACCAACTCTACATTCATGTGAGCCTCCTTCTATTCTAAACGTCCAGGTAGAAACACTGCACTGTTTCCAAGTCACTCTTCTTTCATAGACACAGTCAAGGCTTCCTCTCATATTCTTTAGATGGGGTTCATATATAATTCAGCAGTACAAGAATTTGGGCAGATTAAACAGTCTATTAAAGAATCTTTGCATCAGCTGGAGGAGCCCATGGGTCTGTGCATCAAACAGGAAAACATCATTACTTCTGCTTCTATTTACTGGAAAGCTTCACGTTCAGTAAAATTTGAGTTTGTCTGTGTCAGAGTGTACAGTGAATGTACACGTTAACATGTAACTTTACATAAATGAACCTCAAATGGCTTCACCCCACACCGACACGTCTTACCTTTTGTTTCCACAGCTCCGGCTGACAGCGTTTTATCTGAGGATCAGTGCTCACATGAATTAGTCAGTTACTTTGGCTGTGGAAGTCGAGCAGTATTTCAAGTGATCTCATCTGAAATAATGGATAATCTGCAAGTTCGCAGCGTGAATCAAATTCAAAGAGATGAAGTGATCAGCCTGTCAGGCAGCTTTAACATTTCTTTATTTCAACCTGAAGTGAAAAGACATTAATAAAAGGTGGTAATGATCGTGAACTTTGAACTGAATTGAACTGAAGTGCATCACATTGACTGACTTTTCTTTTTCCAGACCTTGATTTGTGGTTAAGTATGAGATAACATTGATCCTGCCACATAATCTGTCATAATACAATCCATGAGAATCATTTTACAGCTATGGAAGAGTTTAAAGTGATCTGTTGGACCTGTGATACGATTTGTATCCCATTTATTGTGAATGACTATTTAGAACTTTGCAAACTAAAGAATCAGACCCAAGGCTCCCAGCCCACCCAAACTCTGCCGAGCACGTTCGGGTCCATGGCTTGGTCGAGCAGACAGTCCACCTGCTTCTCCACCGACAGGCCTGCAGCTGGAAGCCTGGCCCGAATGTTGTGCTCCTTTGTCCCCAAGGCCACGGACTGCATCCCGGAGAAGGCGGCGTCCTTCTCAAAGCCCAGCTTCAGCTCATCACTGATGAAATAAAGCAACATCCAACCGCACACAAGTGAAATTCAGCGTTCAAATGATGTGTGACAATACACTGCAGGTCGTCGAATACTGTAAATTATAGAATTGAAGCAGTAATTCCGTCACAATGGATGTCGAGGATACAAGCGTAAACAGTATCTCCCTCAGTGTGGTCTGCTGCATCATGATTTGATGACATACCTGGTTATGGCAGCTGGATTTGCTCCTTCCAGTTTCCTCCTGGCAAAGTTCACCTTCTGTAAGGGATACCAGTTGATCTCTTTGGTGTTTACGTCCTCCGTCCACGTGCCTCCTTTCTTCAGCTGTTTCATCTCAAAGTTCTGTGGAATGGAAACAGGAAGCGTAACTGGCACTGCTGTTTATTTATGTTTACCGTATTAAGAAAAGCATTTCATCCTTCCATCCATCCTCTGATGTTTATCTGAGGCCCCAGTTCATTTGACTGGTTACCTTCCAGTCCAGGGAGGGCTCCTTGACAAACACGTCCATGGTGTTCAGCAGGAGGTCCGGCTCGGCGCTGTAAGCTCGGAGGGAGTGGACCATGACGCTCTGGATCAAACCCGACTCCTTCAAGGGTTGCATCAGATTCACAAACTGCTGGGTCAGCCGGAAAGGCATGAGCTCAGGCACAGGGAGGAACTGCGAGGACACACAGGAAGGTGCTGTTCACATTTATGCAGCTGGACACACTCACAAGGCCAAACCGGTTATCTCTCCTACCTCAGTAAGACCGTCTGACTAACCTGCGTGGCTGAGCCGAATGCGTGACCGAAGTCGATGCCGATCATGCCTCCTGTTTCCATGTTGATCATGAAGTTGGACAGATGGCGGTCTCCAATGCCTAGAATCCAGTGGCTCACGCACAGCAAGGCATGAGAGCTGACGAAGTGGGAGCGCAAGGAAAGAAAGGCCTCGGGACTGTTGCACATCTTCATAAAAGCTCGCCTAAAAATTGGAAAAAAACAAAAAAACAAAAAAAAAAGGTTTAGTCTAGTCCGAGTGCTGACCTTCATGAGCAGCTTCATCACAGATAAAACAGACTGGACTCACTTGAGCAGATCGCTGGGCACATGCTGCAACACTTTCAGAAAGTTGCTGACGGTCTCTGCACGTTTGGCTTTCCTGAAAAAAACCAAACAAATATGCTGTAGCTCATGGCTGCTTCCTGTTAAAAAAAGACTAAGAAACGGTTTCAGGTTTCAGAGTATAAGAGCAAATTACAATCAACAAAATTCAGCTGAGACAGTTGTCATACTGACGGGCAGCATCCAGGAAACTTACTTGTACGCCAGACCATAAAGAGGTACACCACCCACGTTTGAATTTGGAGCAAAGCTTGAGAGCCATTTATTGTAGACTTGAGCAGACCTGAAGAGAAAGAGTTCATATATATATCTAAAAAAAAACCACTTTCATGCTTCACCTAATGTCACTGTCCCCCACATGAATGACCATCAAATATAAATATCACTACTTAATAGTGAAGTATGGATGCTGATTACAGTGCTACAGAAAACTTCTCTTTCAATAAGCTCCTTTAAATTAAAGACGTTTTAGTCTGTAATACTGAGCTTTTCCTAAGTACTTAATTAGTTCAAGTACAGTGTTTGATTTTTCTTTGATAAACTTTGAAAACTTAAAGCTATCCAGTGCATACAGGATATACTGAAATCATTTCCCTTTGAAGCTTTGAATAGCTCTGAGGATGACATTTGCACTTCATCACTGGACATTCAAGCAGTTGGAGTGAGATGGAAACACTGTACCCTGCTGTCCTCTGCTGCTCCTCTTCAGTCATTGTGCTGTACAGGAACTCTTTCAGGGTACAGGTGTTCTCCATCCATTCAATGAGACCAATTCTGTAAAGGCAGCAAAATGATGAATGAAGTTTCTGAACAGTTTCTCAGTGATCAAAGCAAACGGAAACAAGTTTGATCTATGCTTCAACCCTATATCCATGTAATCAGTTAAAAAAAAAAAAAAAAAAAAATCAAGCCCAGTACCGTGTGTTTATGGGAATGACTTGATAGGTGCGCAGCTGCAAGCCTCTGTGTGTGCAGGCGGCATCATGACTCAGCAAAATGTTCATGACGGCAAAAAGCTGCTCGATGCGTTGGTCCTGGCGGAGGTCCTCCCCACCCTTCACCAGAAAGGGGTGGTCACGTTCATCGTCCCCACGGATGATGAGACGTTTGGGCCGGCGAATGGAGGACATCACCTTCACCTGCGGAGCATCGAGTCACAGGAACACACTGATCACTGGGGTTTCAGACGGACCCAGAGTGCTGCTAGAACATTTCAGTGACCACCGTAAAAGCGTACCCTTTCATCGAAGCCTGTTATTTTTGCATGATACTCAGGCAAAGGTTTAGATCTGCCGTCATATTGTCCTAAGAGATGAGGGGAAAACAGCGGCATCAGTCAGCAGAGTTCAGCAGAATACTTTATTTTTACAATTCTAACATGTATGTCCCCTGGTTCACTGCTCTGTCAGAGCTACCATTTCAACAATTCATCCATCACTAACCGTCACACGACTGCAAACTCACACACACACTGA
Source organism: Chaetodon auriga (assembly GCF_051107435.1). Classification (NCBI taxonomy): domain Eukaryota; kingdom Metazoa; phylum Chordata; class Actinopteri; order Chaetodontiformes; family Chaetodontidae; genus Chaetodon; species Chaetodon auriga. The sequence continues at coordinate 17,209,175 of NC_135094.1, read as the reverse complement.
CTCAACGTGTAAGCACAGTATTCTGTGTTCCGCTGCACTGACCTGGGATCTCCAGCTCATTGTTGAACGCGTCTGCTTTAAATGCACTCAGCCAGGGCGAGTACTCCTTCAGGTTCCCTGGCTCCTTCTGAAATCCCCGCATGGAACCTGCCAGATCCTCCACCTGACGCAGAAAGCTTTTCTCTCTTCTCCTCTCAAACAGCTTGCTGCCTTTAGATCCCAGCAGTTTCTCCACATCTTTGGCAAATTTCTATCAAGCAAATAAAAGAAAATGGCTGCAGTGAACAGCGTAATAACAGGATTTTTCGTGATGAAGAGCCGCACCTGTGCTGTGTCAGCCTTGTGTGTCCTTATGCATATATGATAATGAGAGGGGTGTGTCCATGCATTGTCCAGAGCTGTGATTGGTCCAGAGTTTGTGTGCGTTTGCAAAGCAACTGAGAAGCAATGTGGCTGGCTAGCTTAACTAAATACACTGAGCAGCAGCCTCTTAGCGGCTACCCACTTAGCTAAAGCTAAGTCAAAGCTTAGCTAAAGCTAAGTGGGTACAGCATGCATGCTTTCGCTGTACAAAAGATAAAACAGATGGAAGCTAATGACAAACCTGGATGAATTTCTTGCGAAACATTCCGTGACCGGCTGTGTGACAGTCCCCGAGTGAGGAGCGCATCTCGTCGTACATGTCGCCCATCCTCTTCTTGTCAAAGCTTGCTTTTTCCAGTTCGGTTTTCACACAATCCCACCAATCCTGCGCGGAACAAATGACTCAATGCCAGGCCAAAAACCAGGAGGCGGCTGCTTCGTTCATTCCTGCTTGAACTTGCACTTCTTACCTTAAAAATCATGTCAGGGTTTGTGAGCTGCTGCAGAGCCTCCACAAACTTCTTCACAGCTCCTCCCTTGTCCAGCATGCTCCTGAGCCTGTTGACACACGAGCTCTCAGGAAAGAACTGGGAAAATTCACCTGGAATTTTTCTTTCTTCAGTAGTTTTTTACAGTAACAGTAGTTTACCTGTTGACAAACTCCTGCTGCTGGTGTCCTGTAGCTGAGTCTTCGAAACGGTAACTCTCACTGCTGATCATCAGAGCGTAAACCAGCGCCTGAGGGTAGCACTCTGCTATCTGCCCGATGCAGTGCTGCACTGCCACAGCCTCCGGCTTGTCCAACAGAGCCACCATTTGACTGATCCAGCCAATCAGCATCCAGCAGGGAACTGACATAATCTACACATGGAAAGACACCGTCCAATCAAAATACAAGCTCACTCCAAATTCACTCTTCCTCTACATCCCTGCTCTGAGCACACACACCTCTTTGGTCATGAGGTCCAGCGTCTCAGAGGGGTACGACTCGATGATCTGCAGCAGACGTGGGAACTTGAGGCGAGCCTCCTCCGAGTTCATCTTCAGGGCTTTCATCATGCTCTCCACGACATGAACGGGCAGCGCCATCAAGTCTGGAAACTGGCTCTCTGGAAGACGACACAAAAAATGCAGGAAATTACTGGCTGATGGAGGAAGCACAACTCTTAAATTCTTGAAGATACCCACACAAGAACACACACAAAACACTGGATGTGCATAATGTTTGCATTAGTGTGATGAAGTACCTTGATTTCTCAGGCATTTAATTGATCCCAAACCAGATATTCCATATTTTATCTATTAACGCTGACTGAATGTCCTCTACAGGCAGCATACCATTACTTCATGTAAGAAGTGGATGATTTAGAGCTGTCACAGAGGTCAGAGCCACACAAACGTTAGCCTTCTTTCTCACCAGCATCACGCTGCTCCTCCTCTCGCAGGCGTCTGTCACAGAAGTTTGCCAAAGCCATGTATGTCTCAGTGATGCTGCTGCTCTCCACACAGTCCTGAGCGTAAGACTGAAGCTCCTCCTCTGCCTTTCTGGTAGCATCACACAGCAGCTTCAAGGCTCGTAACTGCAGCCCCACTTCCACTTCCTGCAGGGTGAACAGTTTGTTGTGAATAACTGCGATGAACTCTTTCTCATTCACAGATTTGCAGCACTATCACCCACAGTCTTAAATAAGTTTGCAGATAAGTGAAAAATAGAATTAGAGTACCTTTGGATTGTCGTTTGGCCAAGCAGCTCCAGAAAGCTTTGCAACTCTCTCTGCTTTCTCAGCGTCAATGCTTCCCAGGACGGAGGGGCTTCTGCTCACAGCGGTGGCCAGGATGTGGAAGGACGTACCCTGGAGTATCTTTTGGTCTCTGAATACTTTAGCTGTGGCACTCTGACAGTCCGCCTGGAGGTCCTCTGCAGAGAGAAAAGAGCTGCCATGAAACTGCATGTCATCATTTGTTCTGTTTGTGCCATGGACCGACAGCATCGTGACAAATCCCTCAATGAACAGCACTGTGGTTCAGCACGCTGGCTGGCACTGGATCAAGCGTATCTTGTTGCACCTTAACTGCTTCTTCCCAGTGTCTGTCTGCCACGTGCGCGCTGCTTACCCAGCAATGGGATGGTCTTTAGCACGGTGCTGATTTGCTCCACTGGACCCTGGGTCTGGCTGCGTCTATGGTTGAAGCGGCTGAAACTGTGGACCCACTGCAGGAAGCAGCCTCTGTTCCTTTTGGCTTCCCTGTGAAGTTCCTTCAGCAGCTTGTTGGCCACAGGAAAGTTATTCTGGAAACGACATTGGCCTTTTAAGGTGAGCGTGCGGCAAAGAAGTGGCAGCACAATAGAAGTCACTTCAGCAGTTCTTTCCTCACCTGCTTCCATGCGCTATCAGCCATCCGTAGCTTCATGTTGAACTTGCAGTCATGTACTAATGTGTCAATGTTGCCAGCTGGGTCTTCTGAAGCGTCCACCTCCATGCTGTCACTGGGAGCGTGGCCTCTTAGCTTTTCCCTGATCTTATCCAAGAAGAAACACCTGAAAGGCAGAGATGAAATTTGACACTGTGTCACAATTTATCTGATGATTTAAAAGATCTGTGAGCAAAAAAAAAAAAATCTTCTTACCGAGACGTAATGATATCATCCCATAAGTTCACTGGATCCATTCTGGCATCAGGATACCGCTCAGTCCACAGCCTGATGAGCCACTTGAGGGAGCTCACAGACACTAATGAGTGAAATGCAATGCAGGTTTTGAGAGTGGGACCAAATAGTTTTATTCAAGCATTAAACAAAGACGGTTGCCGGGAAATTATTAATTAAAAAATATCTCCGCTCACCCTCTCCTTTGATAAACATCAGGAAGTCCTGGATTTCAGTCAAGGCCTGCACTGACTGCAGGGTGGTCAGCCGACTCTGAGTCAACAGCGTATCCACACTGGAGTAATTCTACAGGAGGCAAAGACATTGAGTGCACGATGAATTCATTTTCTCCTTCTAAAACTCTCAGGTGACAGACAGAACGGACGTGTAGCAGCAGACCTCCATGAAGAGCTGCATGGCGTAGTTGGTGTAGTATTTCGCGCGGTCGTAGTCCTCCTGCAGGATGTAGAGCAAGCTGAGTTCTTGGCTGTAATGGCTCTCCAGCAGCTTTTTGCGCTCCTCCACCCTCATGGCTTTGTCGATGAAGGTGAGAAGAGTTTGGTCCATCTCCCCCAGCTGCAGCTGCTTCAGCATGCTGCGGATCATGTGCTGCAGGTACATTTCCTGCCACAAACACAGAAACACTTACAAACCGACTCATTTTAAAAACACGGAGATTTCACTTTCACACCTCCTAGGCTGGATCAGTCTGATCCATTACCTGGTAGAGCGGCTCCGACCACATCTTCTCAAGGTTGGGCGGGGAGGTCTCATCTATGTTCAGAGTGGAGCAGAACTGAAGAGACTTCCACTCAGTCAGATGACTGTAGGCATCCATAGCAGCTATTTCCCAGAAGTCCTTCTCAGACACAGTGGGTTCGCCATCGCTCCAATGCTCGGTGTTCAGAGCCTGCCAGCACGGAAAAGAGCATGCACACACAGCAAGCAATCAGGTGAAACTGCACGCTCCGCTGACCTCAGCACTGTGCTAGACTCACTGTACGGGGAGAAACATTACCTCGTTGTAAAGCTTCACAGCTTCTGCAAAGTCACTGCTGGCTTCAGCTTGAAGCGCAGCACAGGTGATGGACTTGGTCCCGACTTTACCGCCAAAGATGCCGCGCACGACATCGTAGTCCTCCAGAGATCTGTAAAGCCTGGAGAACAGAGGAAACAGAGTCCTGCAAAGCCAATTTTCTCATAGTATCGTCTTCATAAAACAGATCACACAAACCCTTTCACCTTGCCGTATCTTGTTCATCACCTCACTGAGCCACCAGCCAGCACCAAAGGCAAACAACACTGTAATACCTGGCGAGGTGGATCCATTTCTTTGTGTCTGGGGGGATTTCTTTGAGGCCTCGCGACCGTTTGGCAGGAGGTTCATTCTGGCCACCAGCGTGCAACAGGCCCTCTTCCAGCAGCAGGATGCCGGACGGCTGCTGCAGACTCACCAGGCAAGTGGAGCTGATGGCTTCAGGCTCGAGCTGCAGCAGCTCTTTATCCTGGTAACACATGTCCTAACAACACAACCAGCAGAGTGTTCATTTTATTTATTTTTACTTTACCAGCAGAGTGAAGATATCCAAACGGGTCGTGAAGGTCATACCTGCACACATGCTATGAATGGAGGGAAGCAGAGGGTGCTCTTGCTCAGGAATGCGTTCATGTTGCACCGAAGCTCCTCTTTAATCTTCCTGCTCTCCCCTCTTGGTTTGTCTTTGTCCATTTCTTGAAGGATTCCAGCGAAAAGAGAGCTGAACAGCTGTTTGGCTAAAATTGGATCTCTCTAAAGGAATATACAGAGAAAAAAATATGGATGTATGTTTTGTTGGTATTCATTCATGTCCGATATATTTAAAGCCTGACTGCTTTGTGGGAGGATCAGTCTTACCTGGGCGAGTGCTTGAAGGGGGGTGATGAGGCAACTGTATGAGATCTGGATGTCTGGGAAGTCTCCCACTCTGTAGTTCCGATAGAGAGTCACCTGAGCCTCTTTCCGCAGCCTTTGATCAGCTTTGTCTTCCTGTGGGACCCCCAACAGAACCACCGATGGTTAGAGACACTGACGGTTTGGAGAAGTTAGTGACAGGATGCTGGACTCCAGTGGAGGGATAAAAACGTGAGTGTTTGATACCTTTTTCTGTCGTTGTTGTTGGATCTCTTTTTGTGCAAAAGTCAAGCTGACTTTCTCCTGATCCTTCAGAAATCTGCGTCTCAGTCTCAGGATGTTGTTCCGTTGCTCGTTTTGTGCTGTTGACATTTGGACACGAAACATATTCACGTTAATAGAATTTAAATCAGTTGGAAATGTTTGACTTTTAATTCACTTTCATTGTTAACAGAGCAGAGCAGAGTTTTCTTATGGCAAATCTGCCCTTATTCAGATAGTGACTAGTTATAGCCATCTAGAAACTGCAGAAAAACCCAACATCTCAAACACCTGGAAAGTGTTTCATGCTTAAACAGGCGGGGACTGACCTCTGGTGTGACTGTCCACGTCATCGGTCGGTGCAGTCAGGCGCCTCAGGCCAAAGCCTTCTCCCACTGGTCTCCTCGCTGTGGTTCTCTTCTCAGCTTTCTTATCGAACACCAACAGTGAAGACAGAGACTCAGAGCCGAGTGTGTACTCTGCTAGTGTGTCCACGCTGCTGCCTGTCAGCCAGTTATATGCTGTACGTCGACCTGGAGGGAAGAAATTAAAAAAAAAAAATCCATTCAAAGGTTAATATACCTGTTTTCACCTACCCATGAACATTCTCACATCTATATTTAGTAGTGCTTTAACAGCAGGTTATTGAATTTGAGTGGTACCTGCTGTTTGGGTTTGGGAGAACTCTAATGTAGTCTGAGTGGCTCGGAGCTTCCCCTTCATGGCTGCAGACTGGGATGCTGCTAAGCTCTCTGGGCCCTGAGAGCTTTGGGTTTCAACAAACATGGGGGTCATCACGGTGCTCCTGAAGCGCCAGTTGGAATCGATCACATAGTCCTAGAGAGCAGAAAACATGCCATTAGCACATCAGGCTCACCAGCAGGATACAAAGAGAATTAATGCTGCAGGCTTCAGCTCACCTGGAAGGTACACTCTGACAGAGGATACTCAAACATGTTCCGTTTGAAGTCAGGACTCTGGCTGGTCATTTCCAGCAGCAGGTTGGTGGCCAAGCTTAAGAAACACCTCTCTATCTGACAGGAGTACAGAGACCGAAGCACCGCCAACATTCGGTCCAGCGTCGCAGTGGGGAGGCGCTTCTCCTGACTCCAGAAGTTCTGAACGTAGAGCCTGAAAACACAAAAGGCAGGGATGAGCTTTTTCCTTCAGTGAAAACACTGAATTTATATATAAAGAGTATGAAATAAAACAAAAAGTAAAGAGGAGAGAGCAGGAGCGGGTACTGACTGAAGGCCTTGGTTTTCTTCAGACAGTCCCTGAAGTAGCGTTTCTTTAGCTGCATTCAAAACCTCCACTGAGGTGCTGTCTTCCATGCTCTCTGCATCACTGGAAGAATGTAAAAAAAATGGATCATTAAATTTACGGCAAGCAATGGCAAAGCAGCTTCTGCACATGCAGTCCAGCGGCCACAAAAAGCAACGGAATAACAAGTTATGAGCAGCTGTGAAGCCATTTTGCTGGAGAATTTGCGCCTTGTCCCAGTCTTCCTATATGGAATGTGTTTGGTCCCACATTGGTTTATCATTTACATTCTGCAACCACCTCTTGGGTCAAACCAGAAACCATTATTGAAGACAGTGACATAGTCTGAGGTTGGAACGGAAGCCCAAAAGGTTCACAGTACTTGTAGTTGTCCTGGATCCACATGAGGACGTCGTACATCCTCTCTCTGCACACTGGTGAAGGATGGGACACAAAAGCAGTCACAGCCCCCAGGAGCTCCTGAAGCTCAACCGGAGTCAGGAGGGCAATAATCTTGTGGATGATATCCAGACAAACTTGCTGCCTGGCATCATCCCTGCGGACACAGAAGACGTGCAGAAACATGATGGCAGCGTAAATAAACGTTCAGATGAGATCCTCATATACACTCATTACAGTGTAAGCTAAAGGAGGAAGGTCCTACATGTCAAATCTCTTCTGATTTCCTGTAGCTGAAGTGGACATACTGGACATACAAAAATTTCTGTAAAGATGCAGATCATGGGGCGGAAAATGGTCAGGACTGACCTGTGGCCTATCATCTGAATGAAGCCCGTGGTCTTCAGCTGCAGGAAGATGTCTGGGATGACATCAGCTCGGCTCAGCACGCACTCCAAACAATGAGTCTTCAGGATGCCGTGCAACTTAGGCAGGAGGAAGAACACGTAGTTGACGAAGCTGCAAAATTGGAAATAAAGTTGCAGTTACAATAAGACTTAGAAGAGTAAGGGATCAAAGAAAGCTGCACTACACGCTCACCGATCCATAAACGGAGGAAAGTGTTTTGACACTTTGTTCAAGCAAATGATGAACTTGTCATCCATGTTGTTTTTCTTCAGATTTGTGATCTTAGTTGCAGCGTGACTGAGAAGCTGTTGATGATGCTGAGACGAGAACAGAAAAAAACGACTTTCATGTAAAAAAATAACCATTTTAAAATGGAATAACAAGAGTACTGTGGCATCCGAAGAAGGTTTTATCACCAGGACCATCAGCATTAACTTCTACTGAGGTGCTTTGAGCTCTCCTCAGACATCAGCATGAACGGAGAATAACTGTAATTCAACCGAACTGAGGAAAGTCTCATACATCATTCATTTCAGTCATATTCTTCAGGATGAGGCCGATGATTTCAGCAGCAGCTACGTAGACCTCTTTATACCTTACAAAGGACAGGTTGTCGGTGAGGGACCGGATGTACCTGAAACAACACAATACACACACATTTCAAGCTGCTTTGACAAATGAATGTCCAAATATACTCCTCTGAACCTGCAGCTTAAAATAATAATAACAAGAATTATGGTTTCAAGCAGTGACGCTGTCAGGTGATTCAGTGTAAAGTATATTTCCATTTATCGACACTGTTATATTTCACCTCTCATATTCAATTCCACACGAGGCATCGTAAGCGGGGAGGTTGTTGGCCAGGATGATTCCCAGCAGCTGAAGTCCAACAGAGTTGTCTTTACTGTTTTGGTTGGTGCCAGAAAATCGGACATATATCAGACTGTGAGGGCAAGAAAAGAGACAAAGACCAGTTCAACTCCATTTAGTTTATAATATGCAGAATTCTTGCTAGTTTACCTGTGGAGCAGCAGAGTGTTCTCCAGACCAGTCCTTTACACAATTATAATACAGTACAAACCATAATTCATCATGAACCTTTGATTACTGATGTCAATTTTCTGTACGGCTTTGAAATATCACTTTTTTGGATTTATTTATCTATATTTTTAAAAAGGATGGCCACACTTCATATTTAGGGTCCCATACAGAGTTCCCAATTAACTAGTTGCTTATTAGCATGCACAGAAGTTGCACACTGGCGCTCTATTAGTCATTATAAAGCACTTATTAATACCTTATTCTTGGAGTTAGGGGTTTAGTTAGAGTTAGGGTTAGGTTATTAAGATCATAGTCATGTGCAACAACTTTCTTCCTATCAATAAGCGGTGCTCATGAGGTTATTGAAAACTCTTCGTTAATGGCCTAGTCGCTGTAGACTGTGGTCATGCTGAATAAGGCATCAGTAAGTGCTTTAAAATGACTAATAAAGAGTCAATATGATACTAATATACATGCTTGTAATCATCTAGTTAATGGTTAATGTGTGTGCCTTAATATAAACTGTTATCAAAAGGTTTTCTTACACTCGTTACAATCGAGAAGGCCTCATAACCCACAGTGAACCAGCGATGGGGTGAAGCAGCTATATGTAAGTTCAAATGTAGCCTAGTTTGAACATACTTCATAACTTAGGACAGAGTTTACGCGCTTCTAACATTTTCAGGGTTGCACCTGACTCCTGTCTTACACCGAGTCCTAAATAGGTGTAAAGTCTCTGTAAATGATCGGTTGGCATGGTGCATCATTTGAGGATGAGGAGGCTCTTTCATGTCTGCAACCTGTTCACCGTGATAATACACAAACTGAGGACAGCATAGCATATAGCATAGTGCTTTTCACTGACCGGCCACAAGAAGTGGAAAACATCATTTTCTGCAATAATATTTTGGTTAGTTTGGACTTTCCACCAGAGTGGTTAAGATGACCCTTACGTCTCTGTGGTGCAGCCAAACATGGACACATGTTAGTATTAAACTAACTAGCTCCAATGCATCATTTAGTGTGGACTTTGCTCCCTAGCCTAAAATGGAACTTACATATAGCTGGTCCAGTGGGCCGCAGTGGAGTGGAGGCAGGGTAGAGGGACGAGCTAACTGCAGAAAGCCTGATGGATATCTGCCTCAAAGCAAAGCTCCACATCTTTTTCCACAGGGCATTTCTCCTTTTAACTTTCATGCAGCATGGTGTGAAGCGTGTCTACACTGAGCTAATGGATTGTGTCAATTGCACATCAATTGTTCAGTGAGAGTGTGCAAGCGCTACCTGTACGGCACATGCAGACAGTCTTTCCAGCACTCGACCAGAGTGCGGATGATCTCCAGGTTGTGGCGGAAAACTGCCCTCTTGGAGTGGAAGCTGTGCTTCATCAGGAACTCCAGCAGCCGGTTGGCGAGGACTTCATCTCTGGGGTTATCCTGGGAAGAAGAAAAATTCTATTACTAATGATATTCTTTTTTTTTCTTTCCATTATTTCTATATTCTACAATTTGCCACAATTTTCTTGGAAATCCATATGTTGGAATGTTTAAGTATTGATATTACACACAGCCTCTAACAAAAATGTACTGATGATTTCTACTTGCTGTCTTTAAAATACAGGTATTAGTAACCTTTGGGCTGGCCAGGTTTGTCCAAGAGAGAACTGTGACCACAATGTCCACCACCATGAAATGGATCCCCTGTCCTCCGTTGTTTTCAGAGACGACAAGCTGCAGGAGCGGCCCCAAGAAGTGTCTGGCATATGGTCGAAAAACCTGGGAAGATTGACAACAAAGCCCAGAGTATGAGGTGTCACATATGTCATTTATTTTCAAAGACAGTTCAGATCTAAAACACACTCGTATCACAGGACATTTACCTCCTCCGTGTTGATGATCAGCTTTGAGATGAAGAGTCGAATGTTCAGAGGCGTTGCTGGATTCCCTAGTTTTGCATGTAGAAATCTCATCCATGGAGGAAGCTCCCCAGGCACGGCTCCCTGTTACATTCAAACAGCAGAGGGGATTTTGAATGAATGACGTTTGTGAAGCCATTTGTCTCTGTCTTCGGTGCCACTGACCTGCTCTATTCTGGGAGTCACGTTGTTCCTTTGCATGTGTCCAATGAGACCCGTCATGGCTGCCATGCATTCATGCTGATTTAACTCATCCATTTCTAGATCCACTGTTGCGTCCAGGGAAGGATTGGTCTCCTCTGTCTCCTAGATGTACAAACACACAAAAAAAACCTTCCTCATCACCACCAAAACCAGATTATAACGAGTGTGTTTTGAAACTCCAAATCACCTACCACAGAGCTAAATATGCATGCATTTAGTTACTCCTGAGGATTTTACCTTTGGTGTTACACATTACACAAAACACATTACAAGCAATGTTATTATAAGGGAAACAAAAAGTCACATGACTGACTCTTTTTACAGCGGAGCGTCTGTGTCCCTCCGGGTTTTGGGAGCTGAAGGAGAAGCTCTGGACCCCGGTGGAGAAATCAAACTGACTCATCTCCTCGCTCAGGCTGCTGTCGACCATGTAAGACTGGGAGGACAGATACACTGGTGCTTCTACGGAATCCACAAAATAAATCTTGTGAAGAAACATCAACATAACAAATAAAAGTAAAAATTTCAACCTTGTTATGAGCAGTAAATACCTCCATTCTCCTCGCTCACTTCTTTTCGAATCATGACGTACTTCTTCTTTCTCTCAAGTGGGACCTGCAAAATAAATGAATAAACCATGAGTGCAACTCAGGGTGTACTGTTAAACAAACGGGTATGTTAAGTTAAAACTTACATCAATTTCAATGGGAAAGCTGTAGGTCCTTTCAACGTCGATGATATTCTCCAGAATGAACTGATTCTGGACAGGGAAGGAAAACCGTTACCACCAGACAAAGCGACCGAAGCGACTTGGACATAACTCTAAGAGCCAGCGAGTACCTTCTCTGGTTTCTCACTGAAGAGGAAGCCGTGGTAGAATTTGGGCTCAGTGAAGCTGCAGCTGATGACGGCGATGGCGCAGTTATACGCGGCACAGTGATAGTGTCTCCGAAGTTCAAGGAGCTGAGTCTCACCCGCCATGTTCTCAGTGAACGCTTCAAAACACGACCTAAAGGAAACAACAGCAATATCCACCATTTATTCATGGAAAAATGAAGACATTTCACATATCTGTCATGTCACTTCCTGCCTCTTAAATGTGTCAGGATATCATACTTGATCAAGGTCTTGGACAGCTCATTCCCCTCTGTTTTGTCTGATTGACAGTAGGCTTGATTAATGCGGGATTCTTTGGAGTAAACCTCTTCTTTGGGAAGGCGAGAGTACAGCAGCTCCATCAGCTTGAAGCAGCCGTTCTTCTTCAGCAACTGGATCTCAAACTCTGCTTCATTTGACTGAAATTGAAAAATAAGTAGTAGCAGCAGCAGCAGCAGCAGCTTTGTGCAGCTCAAGTTAACTGAACTAAAATCACAAATAAAGCTTCAACAGCTATTAAAGTAGTTGATATGGAACCGTGTTAAGAGGCAAACCTTCGTGAAGCGGCTGAGCAGCAAAGCCGTCATGTCGGAGACGTTTGCCACAAAGAAGTCGTTCAGGGCCTTGGTGCTGCAGTTCGAGGCCAGAGGCAGCAGAACCCTCTCCGCCAAGGCCTGCAGCATGGAGTTCATCGGCACGTCGCCCTGCTGGATCACTCCATACACCGCGCACAGCAGCTGCAGCTGCCGCTCGCTGCTCGACCTGGTCAGACATTGACAAACACAGGGAGTGCAATGCAATTCTGGTAATAACATGAAGTGCCTGTTTGAAAGCTTTACTGACCGCTTTGCAATTCTCTGGAAACAGGTTTGGAAGTGCTCCTCCATGATGTGTTTTCGATCACGACACAGAATCCCTGCCATCAGTTTGAGCAGGAGTGGGCTCTGAGAAAGCTCGAGGGCATCCAGCAACTGAAAGACAGAAACAAATGGAGGGTTGGTGCAACTTTACTGCCTCCCGAGCACCAGCTGAGAGTAAAACTAAATAAGTTCACTTGCCACAAGAGTCAGTGTTTGGAGCCTGCTTGTCCCTTTATTCTGTGTTATCTCCCAAACGCTGACTTTACCTTTCGGATACAGTCCATGTAGTTGTTGCGGTGGAGTGAGCCCTTTGCAAACTCATCTGACTGCATGGGGAAGTGGGAAGCCACCAGGGCGTCCAGGGCTCTCTGCAGCTCAGCCAGTGGCTCCTCGGGGAGAATCGTGAAGAAGGGCAACACCAACAGGGCCTGACTCTGAAGAGTTGAGAGAATCCGACGAAAGAAAAGTACATTTCAGCTTTCTTTGCGACTCAAACAGAAAAATCGTCGTCACGTGGTCAAAACAGGTCATTTGAAGTCATCAGCTGTATATCCTCTCCTTTACCTTGAGATTCAGAGGCAGATTCATGTCAACCAGCAGCAAAGTGAAAGTAGAAAACACCGGTCTGAACGCTTCGTGGTTGATATCAGAGCAGACAGAGGAGTCAATCTGACGAGAGAGGGAAAATCGCTCATGAGCTAAATTAACATCGGGGGAAATGTGGCGGGGGGACGTGCAGCGGTCACTTCGGCGTCATACCTGCAAGAGCTTGGACAGCAGCACAAGAGTGGCAGTCTTGCTCTCTGGAGTTGAAGAGTGTCCTTCCCACCACGACTGCAGGCTTCTCCATCTTCTCAGCACCCCCTCGACCAGCTGTTTTCCCTGAGTCTTCCTCACAGAGCGCTCCCTGAAGCTGTGGTCCAGCATGCCATTCAGCAGCACGCTCACCTGATGGAGCATTCAGCAGAGCAACAGGGTTCCTTCACAGCTGCAAGTGTATTTGTGTTGAGATTTTCGGAAACTAATTTCAAAGAAAAGAGAAGGCAGACAGAGCTACCATGCCGGGGTTTTCGGAGGAGGCTTTCAGAAGGCGTGGCACTGTGGCGTCCAGGCTTCTCAGGAGCTCCGTGTTGATGGTCAGCTGGAAGAGGCTGTAGAAGTACTCGCCGTGCGAGAAGCTCAGGAAGTTATGGCTGTGACTTCCAGATATCGGCACAGAGAGCATGATGGTGTTCAGCAACAAGTCCACCAGCTGCTCACTCTGCAGAGGAACAGCAATATACAACAGGAGGCAGTCAAACACGCAGGAAACTAGTCAGCTGACTGCAGCTCAGCTTCTATTTCATCAACGAGAGGTAGCACTGACCTGCTGACTCAGAGAAAAGGCCAGCTGAAGCAGGCCGTCTGCTAGTCTTTTGGTATTTATGTCCAAGGAGGGAAGCGCCTTCCTGTCCTCGCCGGGTGCTATACCTTTATAGACTGTCATCAGAAGCCTGGACCCCAGGGATCTGGCATAGGCAGCATCCTGTAACCGACCAAGAAACGCAAAAACCCTCACGCTTAGATATGCATTAATCAAAATTTAAAAAAGATCTACACTCTCATCCCAAAAATCTGTCAGTAAAAAGCATTAGCTGTGTTCATTTTCAACATATTTGGTTGTTTAATGGTGCTGAAAACTGACTAGCATGGCACATTTGGATAACTGAAAGACGGTGCTGCACATATAAAGCTCATATGGCAGGGCCAAATACCTGGCTGTGCAGAATGGAGTCGAGGAAGCCGGCTTTGTGGATCTGCTTACAGGAAGACAGAACCATTTCCATCTGGTCATGGTGGCTCAGAGTGCTGGAGTGGTAGAAGTCTACATCACACAGCTCCTCCACACTGAAGCGATCAGTATAATGTCATTCCAATCAGACATGTTTACTGTACTCTTTCCAAACTCCAAACTTCCAAATTACATGCATTCAAAATCAGCACACTCAAAGATGATCAACAAACCTTTTTCGAGAGATTTTTGACCGCAAACTGCTTTCAATGTGAGTGCGGTAAGGAGAGGCCAGCAGGGCCTTTAGCAAAGGAACACACACTTCTGGCAGGTTCTTCACGACCTCCACATCTGCAATGTTGAAACCGACAGCGGACGGCTCACACACCACCAGCGCAGTCAGCTCAAAAAACGCTGAGACAAAAATGTCTTGTTCCAGAAGCTGTGAATAAATGAAGCACACAGTGAGCCAAAAAAACTCTCAAAGGAAGACCTTCTGAATGTCTTAAACTCTGTGATACCTTCCAAAACTCCTGCTCTCCTTTGACCAGAATCATGGTGGCAAACTCCAGCAGGCGGACAATGATGGTGCACTTGCTGAAGTTGTACTGGTCCACCTCTCTTGGGCTGAAGTGAGAAGTCTTCTGGCCAAGAGGAAAACAGCTCTCTGCTACTGCCAGTTCATGAGCAGCCAGCTCGGTCAAAAAGAAACTTAGAGCTTTCAGAAACCTCGATTTCTCTTTGGAGCCTTGACAATGAAGAAGTTAAAAACAAACAAACAAACAAAAAACAGTAGTTATTATATTGTATTGTAAATCGTAGAACTGTCAACCCTCGCACAAATCTGACTTACTCAGCATGTGATGAGGCTTGATTATATGCAAGTTGATGAAGGTGTTGTAGCAGTCCAGGGCAGCCAGCAGAAGGTCCATCCACTGCAGGGTGGCTCTGACACTGAAAGGACCCGTCAGCTCCCTGAGCGTGGGCTGGGAGAGGAGACCTCCACCCTCAAACCGCGAGACCAAGAAGCCGATGCCATGATCCTTCAGCATGCCGTCCAGCCACTGAGGTGGAGACGTCTTTCCTGCGTTCAGCCACGCACAACACAGAATTTATCCACTAATAAATTATCAATTTTTCTGTCTGTTGTGTTTGATGTTCATGTCGTTAACCTTGGAGGATGAAGCACTTGGTGGCCCTGCTCACCTGGAAGGAGAGGTATAAACTCATAGAAGAGCTCCATGCATTTGTGGCGACACTCCATCTGAGGTCGCCCGCATTGTTCCAGAAGCCACAAAACCACGTCGGACAGGCACAGCTTTCCCTCAGGTGGAAAGCCCCTGGAAGAAGATCATTGCATAAACACTGCTGCAAACATTGCCGGAGGCGTCGGAGCTTGCGAAAAAACCAACTGACACCCATGTACCGACCTTGGGACGCGTCTCTTGGCACTGTGCTGATTGAGGCTGGGGGCCTTATGTTTGATGATCCTTTTCAGATGGTCAATGGCGCTGCGACACTGCTGCAACGTACCTGAGGATGGAAGAGCGGCATGAACATGAAAAAATAAAAGCGAGGTGTCAATTACCACTGCTAGCTCCCATTCATACATTCCACACCAACCCCGACAAGAAGACATTGATAACGATATGAAAACGTGAGTGTCCGGTCTATAAAGTTACCCATAGACTGCTCGTCTGAGTGTGCAAGAGCCAGACTTTCCACAAATATGACGAGAACTTCAAAGACAAACTGCTCCACCAAGGAACTTTCCTCCCTGCAGAGACAGACAGATGATGGCACTGAGACAAAACAGAGCAAAGATCCAACATTTTGGCAATATGAAACCATCTCTGATCATTATTTTTGTCATTGTCAGGTGTATAATTCAGTAAGAAAACCTTGATGTGTATTTTGCTATGAAAATGTAAAATCGCTGTCAGCATTGGTTATTATTTATCAGTCAAACCTTACACATCACAAACAACATACAGACCTCGGGGCTCCACAGAGACGGAATAAAAGACTCATCGTACCTGAACAGTCTGTAGATGCTATTGAACGCTAACGCTGCGCCGAGTCTTTTGAAGCCGCTGGGGTGGAGCGCCAAGCTGTAGATCCGTTTGAACAAGGACTTCATGTTCGTGGGGCTGTTCTCTTGCTGCTTAGGGGTGGTTTGTTTGATGGACCATTTGACAAACTCTTCAATGCAGCGGCCGCTGAAGTCTCTGAGGGTGCTATCCAAGGGGTCAACCACGCCGTCCTGACGAGGAAAACGCACATGCAAAAGAAAATGAGGCGGCAAAAGGAGGCAGAAACTGAACAGCGTCTTGAGAAAGGGGTTGAGTACAGTTTATGTTTCGCCTCTGAAGCCCTTCGTAGAGTCCACTCACCATAATGGCCTCTAGAACAGCTATCGTATCCTGGCTCTCAAACTTCTTGTTGTTTGTGAACCAGTGAATCAGCTGCATGACCAGCGGTTCAAAGAGCTGCCTGGTCACCTGGTGAAGAAGATCAAATTCACAAAAAAGACTGTAGTCCTCATCACAGCCGTTCCACCCCAGCACCATGCTCTAACTCAGGCTGATAGCAGTGCATCAGGGCACCAGGAGTTACTGTGAAGCTAAAATAACTAGTGCACAAAGCATTTAGTTCATGTTTCAATACTTCAAGTTATTTAAGGTCTCACACGTCCCAAACATATTTAGCCCTTACCAAAAACCTAAAAGCACCACTACAAACACTATTGCACAATTATCGAAATACACCTCCCTGACCAAATTACAATCCTTTCAATTCCTTGATATTTACAGGCTTTTCATGACCAGTAGGAATTGGGTCTGGGGTATCTATCTTGGTGGAGTGCACACACCTGATCCACATCGCAGGCCAGACGCAGCAGCACAGGAAACAGCCTCTTGTGTAGCTTGTACATGGGGGGCAAACTACTCTCCCCTTCGACCATCTGAGCACTCTTTCCAACCATGTAGATCACCAAGCTGTGGAGCAGCTCGCAAGCTGCCACCTGCATCAGCCACAGGAGAAAGTGGATTAAAATACCCGTTTGTGTTTATGGGGTGACGTTTGCATCAAATTCATTTTGTGAGCTGCCACTGACGGTGCAAACTCTCTGATGTTTAATGACATACTTTGGTTTGCCTGTCACTCGTGGACAGGGCCAGTTCGCTGATGCGAGGCAGGAACGGGTCGAGGTAGATGACTGGCTTCATATCGGCGAAGGGCACTGCAAAGCTGAGCCTTTTCTCAGAATCCCAGGCGACGAACTTCTTCATCATCTCCTCTGATGAGACCGCTAAATGTGACAACGGAGGCCTATGGTCAACAACAACAGCAGCAAATATCTGCATTCACGGCCCTGTGTCAAGTGCTCTCAAAGCGGCCTCACCAGTGACAAGGTTCCTGTTCAGCTTCCCTCCCAGGTGACCGAGCAGCTTCACCACCCTGAGCCTCACCGCGACAAGAGGAGCGTCTTCCTGCATTCACACAGAAGTCATCAGTACACTCAAGAGTTCTCAGGAACAGGACGAAATTGCAATCATCAACGTCTGTACTGTACAATGATGAGTACTGTAATTCACCGGTACAAGGAGGTCAAACTGTACAGTGAACACTCTAGTCTGTGGACTGAACAGCACATTAACGTTAATCTGAGTTACGGGAGTTGATTAATGGTTCATCCAGTACCATGGTGAGCTGGTTGGACTTTTTCAGGAGCCTTGTCATCACTCGGCTGTACCCTCTGTCTCTTCCAGAAGACACGGATGACATCACCTCCCAGTTGCTGTCGTCTTTGTCTGAAACCAAAAAACATCTGGATTAGACTTTTTGTTCATTTTGTTCCAAACAGTCTATCACCTAACAAACAGATGTGCCTGACCCGTCACTATTATGGGCTTACTGTTGGTGGAGGAGGTTTTCAGGTATCCGTCCAGAAGAGGGAGGATGTTTGTGTAGCAGGGCTGCATGGTCTCCATGGGAATGTGAGAGGACCAGTCCTCAAGAGCATCTAGGGCCACGTTGGCCAAAGGAACGTGGCTCAGACCCAACTTCAGAGCCGCCTAGACGCATTTACACACACACTCCATCAGGCACATAGATACACCATCTTCATCCAGTTCACAAACACGCACCAAAACCAATAAAAGGATCCCACCTCCAGAGCAGGACAGTAGGCCTTGATGTCCAGAGCTATGATGTTGTGGGGCAGCGAGAGGACAAATGTCAAGCAGGACGCCAGCAGCTCATCTTTGTACTGCTTCATTCTCACACACACCTAGTGGGAAACCATATGTCACTCACACCTCCTCCATAACACGTTCCTCTGCACCAGCAAACAAGTTTCTTAACACTCGAGGAAATAGTGTAAAAAGCAGCTACCTCTTTTCCAAACTTAGAGAAGAGTGCAAACGTAGCACTTTTCACCGTGTCACTCTGGGGGGGTGAAGAGCTTCTCGGGCCAACTCCCTGTTCAGAAGCAGACGTTTAGTATTTGTATGATATATTCAGAGAGAGGAGGACTGCAGTGCATCACGTTGCTTTGTTTGGGCTTCTTACTGGTAGAAACATCACCTGGTAGTACTTGATTCTCCTGGCAATTTTCATGGTGACAGAGAGCAGCTTGTAGAAGCCGCTGACAAGTGGATTTCGGATGGAGTGGAGGATGAGTTCATGGCTTAAGGGATACACCCAGGACTGGAAGTACTCAACGTGTTTACTCAGCAGCAACTGGCTGCAAAAAAAAGAAAGCAGAGTTCAGAGACGGACATCTTTACAGCTTAAAATGAACTGTGAATGTGCTGGAATACACTTTTTGAGACCCTGATACCAATGTCCCAGGTTGAGATGTTGACTGCAGTGTCACAGATAAGAAGCGTCTTATGGTTTCGTTCTGAATCTGACACCTGTGCGCTGTCTCCTTTACCTGCAGAAGTCAACCAGGTTGATGAAGGCAGTGAAATCTTTGATTTTATTGGGCAGCAGATGAGCTGTGGGGTCGGAGGAGGGCAGGACGTGAGCCGCATCATCCGGAGCCTGACAGAGGAGGCAAGTGCAGTTTACATTTTACATCCTGTCCGTGAGGCAACCAGGCGGTGCACGCAGTGTTGTATTTGTCCTGTGCACCTGTCAACGACCTTTTTTATGAACGTCAGTGAACTATATTGGAGCAAGATCTGAGAGTGAGACCTCACCTCCTCTCCGGTGGTCACTTTCTGCACAGACAAGTCCAGTTTCTCCATGATTCGAAGCACCGATTTGACCAGCTCATTGTAAAGGAGGCGGCTCAAGGATACCAGAGCGGAGTTCTGACTTTCAAAAGCTCCGTCCAAAAATCCTGAATCCTGCAGAGGACAAATGTGAATAGGACATAAAAATGTAGTAGGGGACGCTTCAAAACTGTCCATGCAAAACTCTGAACGCAATATTAACTGCTATAATAATCTGAAAATAGGCTTATTGACAGCATTTAGAAAGCACCTAAATGCTGCCTTCAATGCTAAGTGGCTAAATGTTACATAATGTGTCATCAAACCTGCTGAAATTAGTTGAGCAAATGTTCCATCAAACTTAAAAAAAAAAGAACATAGCATTACCTTCAGCTGATCACAGTCTAGAAGGCTTTTATACAGAGTGAGATAGTTGTGACTGGATGGAACTTTCCACTTTCCAACGCGAACTTGGGATGACTCAGAGGGACCACTGTCTTTGTCCTGAGAGGACAAAAACACACATTTCTTCTATCGGCACAGCACGAAAACACAGTAAAGAAAATATATGCGTGTGTGAATTCAGTGATGACATCCAGCGATCTGAAAACATGAATCTGACCTCAGAAAGCACGATGGGTTTGGAACAGACGCGAATCAAACCCTGGTGCACTGAAAAATAGGTCAAAAATCAGCATGCTGTTCAAATCAGATCGTCTACTTGTACTGAATTTAAGATGGAGGTGTGTGCGTGTATACACATATACACACATTTGTCAGTGTGCTGATGGTGGACGTACCCACTGAGCTGATAAAACTCCACAGGACCGGGCCTTTAGAGGCCATGGCCACCAGCACCTTCAGGATGGACCTGCAACACGTCGTCTGCATCCTCTCACTGTACTGAGGAAAGCTGTCGATCTGCACCACCAGGAGGCGCTCCAGGAGAGGCGTATACACCTCTGGAATCTGAAGAACACAAAGAAGAAGCTCAATGAGACAATCGTCATTCTCGCCCCTGTATGTACGGATCAGGATGAAAACCTGTGAAGCTCGTCAGTTTGATTCCGGGTACTGTTGTTATTCATCATTCGGACGAAGTCAGTGACGGACTGTGAGTTTGTTACCTTGTCCAGGTGAATCAGGACACTTGCTATGGAGTCCAAGAAGCTGGGCAGCTGGTAGAAGCTGTCGTCTTCCCCGTCAGACTCAGTCAGGTACATCTGCTTACAGCGCTGAATCAGCTCTGTGTACATCAAGTCCACGTCTTGTGGGCAGACTTTCTTGCAAGGCTACAAAAAAAAAATTTCAAAAACAGACAGAAGATGAAAGATTAAGATCATCTATCTATTATCTATGACACAGGAAACCAAAGTGTACATAAAGCACACGAGGCAATAAACATACGGCCGCAAAGAATCCGTATCCCCGTATGGCGATGGACAGCTCTTTATGTGTCGAGTCCATGGTCTTAATGATGCCGCAGAACTTCTGCATGAAGAACTTCAACTTGTTTTTGTGCTCCTCGATATTCTCTGCCACCAGCATTGCAACCTTAAAAAGATCATCAAAGCGTTGCACAGCGGTGACGTTGGAATTATTTTGACTCGTAACCTCAGCTGGCATCGTGTCGGTCTGGGACGGTGCTTACCTGCTTGAGGAAGGCCTCGAGGGCATAGTAGCTTGTCTTCTTCATTTCGGGGTTGATGTGTCCGCAGAGCTTGGACATGACCTCGAACAAAGCTCTGTAGTGGTCCATAAGGCAGCTGCTGAACTGGGATGCGTGTCTGGCAAATAATCTAAGGCCGGCTGTTGAGGAGACAGTCAGAGGTGTTACCTTTTACGGAGGTTTACCTTCATTTAGCGATGGAAATGAAGACCTTACCACACGTGACGGCATAGCGACTCATTTCCATCTACAACAAAAAACAGGAAAACAAGCATTACAGGCAGCATGTTGCATAGCATCACGTTTGATTGGACGTTTCAGCGTGTCATGACACATAGCCGGGACGATGATTCACCTTTGGAGAGATTGCCTTCAGGGCGTACTGAAAAATGTCCTGACACGTTGTCGGATCTGAAAATCAGAGACACACACTCATTGTGCGACCTTAGACACAGAAATGAGAATGTTTTCTTGTAAACTTGACACACACACCCCACCTTCATCCATGGTTTTAGTGAAATTGACCATTAGAGCGGTGATTCCCGTCAAACATCCAGCAACGACGGTGAGCTTCGGTTCCTTCGTTAAAGAGGTCATCTGAAACCAAAACAAACACATTTAACCAGCTGTTTTAAACTGGCTGTCATTTACGGACGCCGCCCACGCAGCCCATCAGTCCCGTCTCTGTCAGCGTACCTGTTCTTTCAGCTCTCCTAGATAGGCTTTGTAGAGTTTCTCAGAGTTGCTGACCATCTCGCTGGGGTGAACCTCTGCAAGAACTCCCAGCAACTCGTAGATTTTGCCGAGGACTATAAACAAAAGTGAAAAAAAAAAAAGCAATCTCATTAGCGTGTTACACCAAACAGCAGTTTGGGGCATCAAAGGAAGACTCACCTGAATCTGCCAGTTTGGTCTTCTGACAAAGCTCGCCGTAAAATCTATCGAATATTTGACTGATCCGAAGGTCTGCGGTCACACTGGAAGCCTTCGTTGTTTGGAGAATCTGTGGAGAGCGTCTGCTTAAGTCCATGTTCACAAATATATGAATCAGACTCTCCCAAAATCACACGAATAAGGAAATCTGTGAGCAGCGGATCTCTTCTTGTGGTCTGAATGCAGTTTGTTTCTCAGCTTGCACACCAGGCTAATGTTAAAGAAACGACACCACATGCCAAGAGACACCGACCTTAATGAGGAGCTCCAGCGCTGGAGTTCTACATTTGGCTAGCTTCTCCTTCGTGTACACAGTCATGCATGTCTCCTGCATAAGATGGAAACGGAGGGAACAAACAATATAATTCATCGGTGGAATTCCGTGCATGTACGCAAAAGTGGATCTTTTTCAGCCATGCACTCACTGTGGAATGACACCTTTACATGTAGAACTGTAATAACCAGTCTGCCAACGCAGGAACTTACTCTTATGTCAATGGCGTACGTCTTCTCCCAACCTTTGACTCTTGGCGAGACTCGGTCCAAGAAGTTCTGCAAAAAACCCAAGATCTCAACTCGGGTGTCCCGGAGCTGGAAAAACAGATGTTTCTGTCAACATGAGAACCTAAAACTCTCTGAATTACTGTTCACTGGCCATTCCTTGATATGTACCTCTTCAGACCCCAGGGACTTTCTGAGGAAGATGAGCAGTCCATAGTCTTTTGAGAACAATAAGGATGTCTGTAAAGCTTCATTAAGACACAAAGACACAAATCAGAATACCGACAACAAAATCTACACGACAGCAGCATTGAATTTTAAACAAGAAAACATCTGTGCAATTTTAAAGCCTCTATTAACTTAACGCTTTGTCACATCCTCCAAAGACTACACACTGTGTTACTAACTGATCAGTTATATGAAACTAAAATGATTGCCCGGATATTGGGAAGAAGGTTCTAGCCAGATCGAGGTAAGGTGGAAGGCACAGATCGTGCTTGTAATGTGATAATATGACTGTGTGCCATGTGCTGCATGTGGTATATACAGTATAAGGTGCCATGGAGGGAACCTGTGGCCGGAACATCCTACAGACCTCCGAGCCCTCTGCTGCTAATCCCCTGTGGAGTGGTTTCATTCTGAAACACTTGATTCTTGCATTTGAACTGTTTTCCTTGTTTAATAACGCAGACGTCTAATAGAGTTATAGTAACTTATTGTAAACATGGCTCACTCATAATCACGTGGTTTCTATATTGTGCTCTGAGTGTTACCGCCCACCACAGCGAGTTTTGGCGGAAACTATATGATACAACCAAAGCTAAATAAAAGCACTTATCGACGTTATTCAAAGAATGTCTGCATGACGAACTGATGAGCAGCTTCTAAAAATCCAACGAACATCACATCCTACAACGTGCTTATCGCTCATCAACAATAAGACGCATTATTAGCATTACATTCCCACATTGTTAATGGAGTTTGGTGCGGACTCCATGCGTTCCTGTGAGGAGTAATTTGATGGACTTCCTCGTCTTACCAAGTTCACTCTCGGTCGCTGTTAGCATGCACGCATGGCCCAAGTCACCGACAGTGTCGTGACATTTCAAAGCTGCCGCTCGGGTGTCTTCGTCTGAAAGTGATTCGTGAAGTTTCAGAAGAAGCCCGTGAATCCCTCCCGCTGGGTTGCTGTCAGGAGAAGACATCACTGCAGCACTCATTTAAGCTAACATTAGCAGCAGGAACGACTCATCACTTTCTCAGGTGTACACTGGCAGCCAAACACAGCGTACTCTCAATTAGCTACACAACACACTGTCAAGCTAACGGGCGTATGTATTCAATCCCAGATCATCACGCACATCAGGAAGAATCAGACTAGGATACGCGCTGCGTGTTCTTCAAAATAAAAGCCCCGATGGTGATTCATTGGATTGATGTTTCTTATTATATTACTTATATTGTTTGAATACAAAGAGCAATTCTAAAGTGAATACACTATTATTACGCAGTATTTGTAACATGTAGTGGTAGTTGTACATTACTATCAACACCATAACTGATACTTCTGAGGAATATAAATAAATAATAACAGCATAATTGGTGAATATGTGCAATAAGTATATCTATATTATTTCTACTGAAGAATGTGCAGCTGTAATCTCTGACTGACTGACTGACTGGCTGACTACAAAACAATTAGCATAATTATCATTTCATTGCTCCAGTTTGGTAACTATATTTTGAAAATGTTCACCAGAAGTACGTCGATACTTACATGGTCGCTTGACAAATTGAATATCTTGCACTTCCTCACTCTCACCACTGGAGGGCAGTAAATATTCATGATTCTGGTGCCAGTGAGCCTTTCCACTATGTATAAAAACAACACTACAGAACAACTGATAAACTGCACAATTAACCCAAATAGTGAGCTCAGTAGCTGCAGGAATTTAGCATAAAAACAGCGATTTGGATGACTGTTAAGCAGATTATTTCCTGTCAATATTGCATCAGACATGACTTGTCCTCATATTTTGACCAACTTTTTCATGCTTCTATGTTTGTGTTACGTATTTTTTGTAACCATCACACGTAACCATGTTTTGGTTCTGCCACATGATGAAGACTTTCCTCAGTGAAGGTAGCTTTGGCTACGTTACCAAATGTGAAAACACCTGAACCAGAAAATCAGTGGCAGCTAAAATAAGTAAAAACCACCACAAAGTCCTCCGTCAGGTCCAGGAAGAGGTAACCGAGGTTGGATTAGGCTTGTGGGAATATTTTGGGCCTGGTCACATGAAATGATTTCAGTGCAGTGTGTCTTTCAGTTAACAGCTCAGGTTGGCTCCCATGTGGGCTTATTTTCAGTGTATTCAGAATGGACAGTCAAAATCTAACCTTTCATATCTCCCACAGCTGAAAATCCTGAGGAGCCTGCAGACTTTAGATGCAGGGATGGCACAGCTCCTTCCTCCATGAGGAGCGTCTTTGTTCTGAATTTGAACTCCTGGACCAAAGTCTCTCTGACCTCGTAGAGCAGGGATGTAACAAGCTGCTGCTCATTAATGAGCTCCGTCCTGTTCTTCACCAGGTTGGACATCTCCTCTTTGTTATCACAGAAGCGTACACTGCATACGTTCCACTTTTTACCTCATATTTGCTTAATGTAAAATGAATTCTTAATAAATGACTGTGTCCTGACAAATGTGTGTTTGTGTGTGTGTTTAGTTAAGCAAACTGCTAACTCATCTGGAGTCAGTCTGTATTATACATGCTGACAAAAAGCCAGAGAGAATAATGATCGAGGACAGGCGGCAGCAGCCCCTGAGGGTCTGGCTCTCGGCCAACCTTTGTATCCTGCTGAGCATGAATATGACCTGGTGAGTGTTTACAGACTTCCAAAAGCCTCCTGGTTGTGAAAATGAAACGGGAAACAATGCTTTCACACTGTGACATGTTGTCTGTGTGGTGTCCAGATGAAATTCCTCATTAAGACACACCGTCGCACACATCTGCAGTGTCTGTCTGTCTGTCTGTTTGTCTGTGAGCTAACTTGACCTCCCTGTCTTTGCAGACTCCTGATGTGTTTTCCACTGACACTGGGTAACACAGTGCAGACACCAGACACTTCGCGCTCAGCTCTTTGGATGACATTGAGCTCAGCTGATGTTGAGAGACTCAGAGCAGAGAAGAGATCTACACAATCTGACTGAAATGCTGAAGGAGATGCTGCACCTGGACCCTCATAAGGCCGGCTCTGTAATGAAGACCCTGACCGCTGAGAAGAATGAGCCTCAGATCAGCCACCTGTGACTCCTGCTGAAGAGCCTGCAGGGAGAGGACATTCCACCTTTCATCTCTCACGTTTTATTTTCATTATTCACACATAAATATGTCATTTAGTTTTTTCATTCTTTGGCTTTTAAGTGGTTTGAAATTGTTAGTAAGTCACATAAAACATGGATTAAACTGTAATTACGTACATTTGAAATGATATGAATGTACATAATAACCTTCAGTGTCAAATCAAACGCAGGATGCTCGTAGATCCTGCTTTGAGTGAATATATTCTGATGTGAAATGAGAGTCAGACCCTGACTGTGATTGTGATTGTGATACTGTGGCAGATAATGCTTTCTAAATCCCATTTTTCTCAGGAAACATAAAGAGCCATTCAGGTTTACGCTCGCTTATCTATATATCTTTACATATAAACCCTGTTTCGGACGCTCAGTTATGTCTTATTATTGTAAAACACATATAAGTCACAAATGACGATGAGCGTCTGCCTCATTTGACTGCAGTACAGACACGTCACCAGCAGATGTCAGTCATGCGCAATGTGTTACTTCACTCCTGCGTCGTTGAATTCATTTTCAGGGCAGCTGGTTGAAAAGCCTCAAAAGTTGAAGACCCAAATCTTTTTTAATTTTTTACTTTTTATTTTTACCGTATACAGTTGAGGCAAATTCACATACAAGAATGAAAAGCTTGTGTCATTGATGCAAAGTCAGTATTTTGCGTGTTAGAATAAAGTTAGGCTATAATTTGGCAAACAGTGTACATGTGTATTACTTACCTTTCAGAACCTGCTTGTTCTGGTCTTGACTCCCTGATGATATCATAAGTCAGTTGGTTATATAGGTGACCAGTGCGGTTTTCTCACTGTGAGATAGACTCCCATGTATTCTTTAAAAGGCTGGACAGCTGTGGGTCCTTATCAGGAGACTGTTCCCATGTCTCACAGAGACACAATGCAAACAGCAGAGCAGTACAAGCTGAGCCTACAACACACACTTTCTATTCGAGAAGGCCTTTATATAAACTGCAGGGATTTACAACCCGGACAAATTGGACAAAGTGTCTGCTGCCTGTGTGGGACCAATGCCATGAATCTCTTCCTCTATGCTTCTTGTGCACAGTATCATAAATGCTCATCACGCTACTTTATGCACGTTACCGGACTTTTATTGAGCCTGTTATCTTTAACAGAGAGATATTTCACAGATTTCAGGTTGGGCGAATAAGGTGAAGTCAGTCATAATGGTACCGGAAGTAAAGAGATTTTGTATTCAAAATAAAAGTTTAACGCTTGTTACTTGGGAAATCCTCCGTTCGCACGCATGGACTTTTTAGTTAGGATGGTATTTATAACCGATTTTAAATCTTGACTAACTGTGTCACCTGAGAGTGAAATTTTCAGCTAAAATTGACACGTTTAAAATTTCAGGCTACTTTGTCTGAAATGGGTTTTATGATAGTTTTTAAGTCTTCCGTGTTTTTTTTTCGATATAGGTATGATGGGAGGATATGTCAATACATATTGTATTCTCAGTTTTTAACTGATTCTACGTGTGTTTGGATTGTGGTAGCAAGGCTTTCAAGGTGTAAGTTGTTATGAACGCCTAGCCGTGGAATTTATTTTGAAAGGCACAACCGGAGGTTCAATATTTTAACGTGGGTTTCTTCATACTTTACAACGCCAGACACCTGTTGTTAAGGGAGGACTCCCTCCACACGAAATCCCCAACAAACACACACACAGGCGCGCGCGCACATACACACCAATCACAAGCTCGAGTCAACATCACATGGAGAGAGAGAGGCGCGTGAACAGAGAGGAGCCGAGCCGGACGGTGAGGGGCTTTGCTCACACGGCTGTGAAAGATAAGGAGGGCGCAGTGGTTGTGGATTAATTCGTCTGTCTCAGGATTGGACGTCGGTCACTACTCCGCTTCAGGACCCTTTTTCGGCTGAAATGTTTCAGGATTCAACTGCAGGTGAGTAATTTTGTCTGAGAATTTAACCTCGTTTGGGGGGTAACATTAGCTGCACAAACAAATTGCTGGCATAGTTGAAGTTGACTGCGTGGTTTTAACTTTGAAATTCACGCGAGCTCCTTTAAATGTAACTCGTACTTTAAAGCTGCGTCTCGCCGGTGATAACACCGATCGAACGGTGCTTGTTCTTGACGGGAAATTACTTTAAATCTTTTCTTTACTTAGCACAGCAATTCGGCATACCTTCAAAACACGAAGCATGTATGACCTCCATAAAATCCCAAAGTTCAGATTTTTCTTCGAGTCATAGTTCCGAGCTGACTAACATTAAACAAGCGGTGGCCGTGGTCGAGCAGTCAGAAGTGACTGCAATAGTTGAGATTTTAAGATGATAATCGTCACTTGGTTGATTTTATGAATGCCGAATTAACTAGTTGAACTTTAATACCCGACGGTCTTTACGAGGCTTAAACTCGTCTCGTTTTACTCAGTTACAATGAAGAAGTCGCCACACTGTGGGATTTTTGAGCGTCAGTGTCGTGTTGTTTAATTACCTGTGCACGGAAGGTGCGCCTAGACGGAGTGTCGATGGGAAAGGAATGACCGCCTGTATTTAACTCTTTTCTCTGTTTACTTTTCAAACTCCATCGACTAAAATTACATTTACATCGGCTGATACCGAGCAATCCGTCCGACGCTATACATTAATCCAGCAAGGGAGATTTATAAGCGTGAAGGCTGTCCTCACAAACTCAACATGTATAAACTGATTGCATGATGTGTTTTTAAGATTCATGTCCTGTGTGAGGTGTTGCAGCTAGTAAGTCACTGGTGTGACTGTTGGAGGATATCTCCATGTTTGATATGTCACAGTTAAAACTCCGCCAGATTATATTTTGGGTTGTAATTTGCATCATTACATTACCACAGACACTCCTCCATTGAATCACCTCATACACTGTTCAAGACAGAACACTGCATATAAAAGCACTGTTGAGGAACTGTCCAGCTTCACACATCATTTTCTTCTGATTGATCCATTCAACCTCCTGCACGTTCATTGCTGTCAAATTCAAGGGAAATATGGGGAATAAGGTGTTGAATATTGTCAGAAAATTTCAGCGACCACAAATTTCATGGTGTGCTGAACACCATGAAAAACACTTGTAGTAAAACTGAAGCAAGATGAGGAGCACCACAGTTTTACTTGTTGCTGTCGGGGTGTAGATTCTGCTGAAATCCATCTTGAAATGTGCCACACCTGTGAAACAGTCAGTAATATTGTGGTATTTCATAAGGTTCTTGTCTGGATTAAGAGTCTTCTCTCTCCTTGACAGCATCCTTCATTCCTGTTGTGGTGCAGCGCTGGGTCTGAGAACGGAGCTGAACTGCCGGATAGCAGCCACCAGGCCTGAGGGCCGCCGGACCAAGAAGACATGCTTGCTGCCATGCTGCGCCAGAGTACAGGCGGAGGATCCGGAGGAGGAGGAGGAGGAGGAGGTGGTGGAACCAAACTTCCTCTAAGCATTTCTCGACTCTCCAGCTCCAGCTTGGGTTCAGCGGGCCCTGCCAGCGTGAGCCCCGGAGTGCCGAGCAGGGTCTCCAAGAGTGGCTCGGTGAGCTCCGACAGCCCCGATGTCCCCGCCTCAGACCCACACTATATTATGCAGCTGGTCAGCGACGTGCGCAAGTTTGCTGATGTGCTTCTACAACTCAAAGAAGTTTTCAACTCCGAAGGTACGTTTAGAAAGAGTGAACACTGTTCATTAAGGGGCACGAGGCAAAGCACACCCAGTTTTTTGTAATTTCCTGCTCTCATAGTTGCTTTTTCAATAATTGCCCCTAACCAAACAATACTTTTTTGAGGAACTGATGTCAGACACCATAAATAGATTCAAACTCTAACTCAAGCTTAATCTGCTGCTGTTTTCAGCATCTTTGGAGGTAACCTGTTAATGATTTGTTGCCACAACTGTTGGCCATTGTGGATGAGGGTGTTACATAAAGTTACGCATGTGAGTGCTTCTACACGACCGCCACAACAAGTCATCTTGTTCCCTTTCCTGTGAAGACATGAACGCATCGTTGTGGTTAAAACGTCTTGGCTTTGTGATCATTAATTTTTCCTCACAAACAAGGCGTGTACATCCGTTAAAATCTGAACTCGTGGTGGTGTAGAGGGTGAAAAAAAGCGGAATGGTGCAAACGCAGCCAAAGGGATTTCTAACGGACCTTAGCTGCCTGTCAAATCTTGTGTACACACTGTTGCTTTCACCACAATGTACACAGTCCCAGGTCTGTGTACCTGTTTTGTCCCGCCGCTGCCTTGGCTGCACGGTCAGTCAACCAGCCTTATCTCACTTTGAATGTGGTCCTTGCCCTCTGTGTTTCTTTCTGTGAAGTAGAAAATACAAAGAACGTGTATTTTCTCACCTCTCTAAAAACTAAAGAAACCCTTCCTCAGCGATGAAATAGATAATATCCAAACCAGAGAGAAGTTTAGAGACAGGCGGGAGGATGAGGACGAGGACATGTGCTCATGTCTGTGTGATGGTGTATGTTTGTGTGGGTGGTTATTACATTCCTGACTTGGTATGTTTGGCTTTGGCTTTTGGCTCAGACCAAGAGTTCTCAATCCTCGGACCTGGTAAGGAAGGTATACTTAAATACAATGAGGTGAAGGTGCACGTTAGGGTGGTGGTGGTACCCCCCACCCCACATTACCACTGTGCCATGACACCCAGGCCCTGGAATGCTTTTGTTTTTTTCTGGAGAGGTCAGTAAAGGTGCTTGACCCGGCTGGGCATGCCAGCATTATAGAGTGTGTGACTTGAGCAGGCACTTTTTAAGCTTGAGAGAGCTTTCAGTGACCCATCAGCGTGCCGAGGATCAAAGCAGTAAGCGATCATGTGCAAGAGATCGATGCCTGTAGCTTTATGGTGCGGGAGAAGGCTTGATTTTTAAATATGAAATTCACCCTGATCTTTCCTGACTCCACGTTTTCTGTCTCTGACTAAGTCAAGCGCAATCAACCATAGTTACAGTTTTAATTTTGGTCTGTTTGAAGGTAATCAACACACCACATGTATGCACAGGTTCTTGCTCTGCAACAAGGTTGCATAGCTGTCATACCTACTGTTTGCCCTCGCCGCTTGTCATTAAGAAACCGGTTTATAATCTATGTTCTCTCCAAATAGCAACTGCATTGACTGTGACTAGAACGTCATACCTTAAATGGACTTAAGAACAAACTCGTGAAGAACGTAATTCAGCGACTGTTGGGCCGCTCTGCTACTAATGTAACTGCAGACAATTTACAGGTCCAGTAAGCACAAGCTCAATTATGCAAATGCAGTCACTGAGATGCCAACACGTGATTGTGAAGCAAAGCGTTCCCATTAGAGGGCTTATTTTGGCTAAATACAGGAAGGGGCAGGTTTGGGAAAATAGGCTAATTATGATGTAGAAAACAGGCCTCTCCGCTACTGAGCAGAGTAGCAAAGAGACCATTGTGTCTCAAACTACAGGCAAAAGTTCAGTTAAGGAGCATGTTTGACAAAGCGGTGATTTCACTTGACGTCCTGCAAACACAGACCTCATATTGAGGCCTTTGGATTTCATTTTGTTGTTCATATCAGGATGTTTTGTGCACGTCCCCAGCTTCAATACCTTCAAACTGTCATTGTTGAGGTTTAGCGCTCGAGGGCTTTAGCAGAGCTTGCTAACAGATTGATGGGAGTCACTGACTTGGGCTGTGATTGGATGTGATTTAAATCCCCCTCTAATTTATGGTCATATTGTCTCCACCAGCGCTTCACAATAGTTCAGACCTCTCATTACCCCGGCTTCTCACTGAAACCTAAATGAACCCCCCCACCCTTTTTTTTTTTATAACCACTCAGGGCCAATAGTCAAGAGCAATATTCAGCTTTCAAGCCTTGCAGCCCTCGCAACAGCGCCTGCATTCACAGTCAACGATGTGAGTCTGACACCCATTGTCCCAGGAGGCTTCTGCAGACTAGCATGCTGCTGCTAACTGGCAGCGTTTGCAGAAATGATACTTTCCCAAGTCAAGAATAGCTGCAGCCTGTGGGATTGGTCCCTGGGGGGTTTCTTCAGCCGATTCCATTGAGAATGTTTTATTTATGAAAAAGTTTGTTTTTCTTGCGATGCACATCAACCATAAATGGGAATTACGACATGGTTGCTGTTCAGTTGTGGTCGGAGCCAATGACGCATGACTGAATTTTGTTTTTTTGACTGGAGCCTGAGAAGAAAACGTTTCTGTGCCTTGGTTGTCAGGTCAGCGTTGAGTCACAGTGTGACTGATATAATTTACCTTCTTCGTGTGCAGTGGCCACTTGTGAATGACATGTGGGTAATTGGAGGGGATTATTATTTTGAAGGTGGGTCTTAAGTGGGGTCACAGAGGACGTTTGGAGACCGGATGATGCTGTGGAGGAGGTCCCTGCAGCCTTTGTGTGTGTGACGGTGAACGGGCCCCTCTGAAGCGCTCCATCAAAAGATTAGCGTAGCAAACATTTGGCCCCAGTCTGTCTTCATTCAACAAACAGCAGACTCCAAAACTGTTTTTCAGTTTGCTGTGTTTTGCAGGAGCTTTGCAGAGGACATCTCCTGACCTATTTTAGGAGTAATGGATTAATGCGTAATAAAAGTTTTGGCTGCCTGCCCGACTGGGACAGGTGTGTCATCAGTGTTTTTTCATGCTCCGATGCTGCCGAGCAGAATGATAGCCAATTTTGTGTGTCAGCTGCTTCGGAATGAAAACCGCACCACAAGCTGTTCCCTCATACTTCAGCAGAGGTGAACAAGCTTTACAGTATCACATGCTCAGTTTACAATCATCTGAATCTTATCTGAGCAGCATCTGGATCTGTCTCTGCTGTGGGTAGAGAAGCTTGATCTTTTGTTGAAAAAAGGAGGTCAGATATGTGGGATTCTGCTATTTAAGTGTAATACCTCGTTGCTGTTCTTTTTTCAGTAGGCCAACTTGTTCGCGTACAGTATCAGCTCCAGTCAGCTCATTGTTGATCTGCAGCTGTCACACACTATCTGTTTCTCTTGTGCGTTGATTGATTTTGCACAGACATGTCTTCACCACTCTAACTAACACCTTCCCTTGGGGTAACTTCAAATTAAGTACAATCTGCTTACACAGCCACACTCGTCTCATCTCCCCCTCACCCCTCCCGCTTCTTCCGTCTCATATACCCCGTGTACCTGCAGAACAAACAGCCACGCTCTGACAGTGTGACAGTTTGTTCTTAAATCATGTATTCAGTCACCCCATATCTTAGTGAATCCTTTTCAGTTTTCAGTGCAGCACATGCATGTCACTACTAAAACCTGGCTGCAGCTAACAGGCTCTCCTCAGTACCACTTGGCCATCCTGCCAATGAAGCTAAAGCTAAGAAGCTAATTATTGCATCTCAGGTTTTCTGTCCAGATAGGACAGCTGTGCATTAAGCCTGCATGATAGCAAATTTTCATCACAGATTCATCATCATTAGTCACAGTTTTGATTTGTCAGTGTTAGTGTATGACTCGTTCGCTCCACATGTCAGCTGTGTGTTTTGTTTTGGCTCATAAGCATTGAGTCATGTCAAGTGTCCTAAGTTAATCAGTAAGGGTTTTGGAGGCTCTGTCGTCACATTGAATGTGTAGTTCTGGGTTTTAATGATTAACAGGTCCCTACTAAAAATGTCCTGCAGGTGTTGAGTAATGTTCAGTGGTACACCTTAATGCATCTGACCACTCATTGAGTTACAGTTTTGTGGCAGAGAGCCAGAAATGTTTTTTAGAGCTACTATCTATTTTCTTCAAATCATTGGCAGTAAAGGAGATGATATGATGGTTGCGTTGATGTTAAACGAGTTTCATTTTGGCTTCATTTTTGTGCCTTCAGTTGAAATATTCTGTAAAGATGTGGGAAATAAGTGCTTTTTCTCTTTTTGGTAGCCTGTTGAGTATTCTGCTATGATGCGAAAACTTTGTGGGAAAGTGATTCTGATGTGGGTCCTCAGAGAAAGCCTAAATGCTATTTTCGTCATTTGTATTCTAAATCACCCCTTGTGAAATACCAGCCTAAAATTAGCCCTACTTGGGCTTTTCACTCACCATTCCAGACTTTGTTAATGGCTGTAGCTGTGCTCTGTTTGGACAGTCTATCCCACTGGGTCCGGGATCCACTGTAAAGCATTACAAGCTTCTTCTTGCCTTCAAAAAGTTCCTTTTATGGTTCTTTTACTGTGTCCATTTTTAAAGGCACTGTAAATCATCACAAGCCCTTCTATACTTTAAAGTCATCTCTTAAAGAAGTCAAGTTACATTCTCTAAATGAGATTTTCCACAGATCTCGATTTAATCATACTGTACACTTATCTTGCCAACTAAGCTGCCTAACAGGATTTATTACATTATCTTAATTGTTATGGGTGATCTTTGTTCAAAAGCACAGCTATTGTCTGAGCATTAGTTGATGCAGCACTAGGGTTAGATCTTTGGATTGTTACCCCCTGCAATTAAAGGTATTGTGACATATGGCAGTTCCATTTATCCCCTCTGCCTGAGGAAACAAAACATGAAATTATCCACTGTACAGAACACCATTAGCTTACAATGTATCATTGGCAATGCAGAATGCGTGCAATGGTGGCACGCTGTGCACAGGTGGCAAAACCATGCTGACTTGTCAAGTTTAATAGCCTAACTGCACTTGAAGATTTGTATGTTGTTTTCAAGTTGTAACCCAAAGGAGCTCCCTCTCTGTGTGTCTCTTGCCTTCCTTCCCCCTGGTGAGATTTATGGTTATGGGCACTGTTTTTGCTGGGGCGCCTTTGTTCCAGGAGGCTGTCGATGGCTGCCACACACTAAGATAGCGCTCCAGGATTCCCACACTATACATGAGAAGCCAAGGATTTTGGGCTGTTTGATGAGGGGCTGTATTCTAGAAACTCAGTCCTAAAGGCTTCTTATATACACAGTTGAAGTAATGTGGGTATTGGAGATGGCAGTGTACTTCAGTAATCTTACACGTAGAACTCTGAACAAAGATGGCAGGTATCACCTCACCAACACCCATTCGGTTGTGTGATCAGAAGACCTCCCCTCTCCCATCTCAGATTAAGGCTTTGAAACAAAGATGGCAAATTTATCCCCTGAATAAGCTTAAGTAGCCCTTGAATCTGTAGCCTCTACCCCTGCATTGGATTAAAGTCATCTAGAATTAGGCAAGGCAGCATTAATTTAACACCCTGCACAACATGTGTGGGGCAAAATATTGATCCACTAATAATGTCTTAACTGATTTTTAACCATGTTTATGATCAATAACTCATTCATCATTAAGAGTTTTTTTTGTAGTTGAAACCTTTTTATTTTATAAATAATAAATTGCAATGGGTGATTTGTGCAACACAAATTGATTAGATATAGTACTTGAATCATAAATTAAATATACTCAGCTAAATAAGTTTAATCATATATGAAACAAACAAGCAAAAATGCTCTGCCTGTTACTCAACAACTGGCCATTAGAGATTGAATGTAATGATTTTGTGGAAGATACAGGCTTTTCTGGACCTTAATTAGAGCACACTAGACATGCTTTGCACTTACAACACAGTTTAAACCATTCATAGATCAGCAAAAGCACTGTAGATTATAAATCCCTGTGTCAAGAAGCAAAACAACATGGACTGTC
Source organism: Chaetodon auriga (assembly GCF_051107435.1). NCBI lineage: Eukaryota > Metazoa > Chordata > Actinopteri > Chaetodontiformes > Chaetodontidae > Chaetodon > Chaetodon auriga. Next base: position 17,173,944 of record NC_135094.1, on the reverse strand, counting down.
TCAAGTCCATGTGTTTTGTTGTGTAAGAGCATATCTGTGTTGTCAGAGATAAGCCCACCGTCTATCCACTGTATCTGTGCATTACAAAGATGTAGCAATGTCAGTTTTGCAAGGGAGAATTGTAAAGCAGATTCAGCCATAGTGAGCTGGTTAGATGCTGCCGGTGACAGATGCTAATCTCAGTTTCAGCATGTCATCAAGGTAAGTAATGGGTTTTAGCATGCTGGCCTTGTCATAAGGAAAATCACTTGGTCATTTCTAACAGCACAGGCAATAATTATGTTTACTCATGGCATGACACAGGTATCCCAGCCTCCCTGTACACCAGGCTTTGAGTGAGATTTTGGTAAACTATGTTCAGTCTTCACAGATTCAAAAGAAAAACAAAAATGAATCAACTTCTTGTCAACATCAGTTGTAGTTGTAATTCCCTTTGCAGCAAGAGCTGTACTGAGTATAATTGGCCTTGTTTTTCTGTTAGAGCTAACCTTAGGGCATGCTCGCCTGTGACTGGGTCAGCCCCATGCTGGGCACAGCTCATAACTTGTTAAAGGCCAATGGATCTGATGGGAGAGAGAGAATGATAACCAGCCACTGTCTTTGTCCACAACATTTTAGGTTTAGTCTCTGTGCTCAGTGAAAGGAACAGAGACCCTGTTTGATGTGGACGTAAACAGACCGAGCGTGAAGCATAGCCAGGACCAATTGGGGTCTGCCCTGTCTTGTGAGACTCAAATTAGGTCCCATTGGGGTGTGAAAAGGGCATGGGAGGAAAGTGGAGCTGTTGGGGTTTGATTGAACTTGCCAAAGCATACAGCACACAAGCAACAATACCCATGAGTGTGTCTTTTCATCTAAACATTTTTTAGGACAGAATTCAGGAGCATCTAAATCTGCATATTTGATAAGTAGCAATGAATGGACATGGGGCCCATATATGCAGGGGGCCCCTTGGAATTAAAATGTTTGGTACCCTTGACAAGACTGGCAGGTGTAGATCAGCATTGCCTCCACAGCCCTGAATACTTTCACCCACATGCAAGGCCTGTGTCTGCTCAAGCCGCAAATTGTTAACTACAGTAAGAAACAAAACAGCCTTGTGCCCACCCTTGTTTTTCTTGAACTCTTGAAATGTTTTACTCTATCCCCTGACCGAACATATTCTTAAAAATGCTAATTATATTTGACCCAGTTCCCTTTTTATGATCAACATTGTTTCAAATGTGTATATAAAACAAACTCATCGCCCTTAAACCCTTGATCTTGCCCAAGCTTGAGAGATAATTGGAATTAGAAAAAGTTCTTTTTATTAAGATTGCTAAATGACAGTTATCAGTAAGTTTTCTCGTGCAAGCTTTCCATCGCCCAAAGCCCATTCTTTCAGGATTAGGATGCTAGTAAAGCTAAACAGTGTCCTTTTGTTCTCAATGCAGTGTTTGCCCCCCAACCTCAGCCCCCTCACCTCCCAGTTCTGCCCCTTGACAGGTGTACTAAAGGGGGCCGTCTTTGTACTTGTTGGACAGCTCTCCCACTTCACTGGCCTGCTGATGTTCCATTTGCCTGCATAACACAGCTTGGGGAGCAACTGTAGTCACTTCAGCCTAATGCCTGATCAGTTTGGCTGCCAGCTAGAGGTTGCACGGTGGGGGGATTTGCAGTTTCTCTTAAAGAAAGCGTAGTTGGAATGCCAACCTTCAGGGCTTTGCATCAACAGTAGGCGGTAGTGGTGGTGGTGATGTGGGGGGATATCCACAGAGAAAGGTTGCCTGTCTTTCCTCACTCTGACAGACAGCTCCAAAGAGAAATGAAAGAGGGGGAAAAACAAATTCTTCACTCCACACTGGGTATCTCATTTATATGCAAAGGACTTAAGGGAAAAATATCCATGGGTAAACGTGTCTGTTGACTAGAAAGACCATTTTACCAGTTCACCCTTGAATTTTTGGATAATTGTCAATTCCTTATCGGACCTTTATTACTGGAGTTTGCAATATGTGTTTTATATCTTGTGTCCCTCCCTAGTAGTCAAACTCAATATCAAGCATTTCCTATCCTCGGCCTTCATTGAGCATAATTTTTCATTCACGTTTGGTTTCCTGAGCTAACAGCTATCCAGCCTGACAAAGGCAGTAGCCTGCAGAGTTTGAACATAAAAAGCCCCCCACCTAGGTGGAAGGTGCTGTGTGTCTAGCCTAGGGCTCTTTTTTAAACGCCAGCTCTTTGTGCAAGCAGTCATGGGAAAAAGAGCTTCAAAGGTGAAGCAACAGGGAATGCCTCGGTATGAGCATAGAAGTCTGAAGTCTGGGAAGGCAAAGTTCCCCTGCCTTTTACCAGCTGCATGTAATCTGCTAATCCATAGAGCGGGCCGCCGGTGGTCTGTCGACAGAGGTGGACCAGGGCCACTGACCACAGGAAGTACGGTGGGGAGGGGGATATCAAGGGATGTATGGGCCACCCATCGCAGTGACCCTGCCCAAGTGTTAAAGGTTAAGTGGACCCATTTTGTAAGACCCCTAAATAGTCCAAATTTGGATTCAAACAGTGGGGTCATTTTTAGCATTGTGCATAAATAGCATTAAAAATGTGGTACTGGCGAGAGGGTTATGTGAAAGAATGTGGCTTTTCACCCCAACCAATTAAAGAAGAATCCGTCTTAACAAAACAAAGGTTATTGAGTCACACAGTGATTGATTATTAGACCCACATTTCGTTGCTTGTCTTTTTGAAGATGAGGGCAAGTCTCAAAGGACCTCCTTGAAACCTAGCCTTACCATAGCTTTTGATGAATGCACAATTTCTTTGAAACAACCACCACTACAGAGTCCTAGTTGGTTATTTAGGGGTGAGTAGCTGGAATGTCCAGCTGGGGTCTGACTCAATAGGAGACAATGAGAGGTTTTGATTGACATTGGTCATGGCCAGCCTGTCCAGCATCCTATTTAGCCCCCTCTGCCATGAGCTGCTTCCATTTGATCGGACCTCTGCAGACCCAGTTGTGACATGTTTAGTGATTTCACACTTGCTTTGAGGCAATAAGCACCCCTCCGTTCCCTCAAATGTTTTGAAGCATAAATAATACATTGCTCCCATGATTTGCAATGCATGACTGAGCATACTTAGGGTCAGAGCGAAAGGAATGTTGCCAAGTCATATTGTGTCAGGCCCGAGTGGAAGTTTTGTGCTTCAAAGAGTCAAGCCATTGATACAAAGTCCCTGGAGTGACAGTTTCCTAAGAAACAGCATCAGCATCTTTTTTTTGCACTGACGACCTTGCGCAACAAAAAATATTTTGTTTCATAAATGGTATTCTGTACATTGCTGGCAGCAGTTGAGTCTTACAAACCATATCACATTAAACACTTGAGTCTAAAGTACTTTGACTTTCCACAAATACCTGTTTATTTGGTCTTCCCTGAATATCCTTCTTCTCTCACTTTTCTTTATGGCTGCAACCAAACTGTCACATCTATTAAACAAATCAGCTGCCTAAGGACTGTGCACATGTAAGTGTACAACACAGATGAGTGTAACTTCCTTTTGGCAAGGAGAGTATGTACAAGTAAGTATGTACATTCCAGTTGTGGCTTTATAACATTTGCCTTTCATGACTTTCACACAGAATGGATTGAGCTCTTTCCTGTTTCTGTTATAACAGAACGTGGAGCCGACTCTGTTGTACCGTGTCTTAAAAGTTATGAGTTAAAAGTTACGCAGATAAGCAAGCTTTATCCCGCAGGTTAATATTGAACCTGCATAAGGGCTTGTACTTTGTAGGGTACCAAAGAAATGATCTCACACAAAAAAACCAACGTAGTGGCGAAATGGCGCAACCAGAGAATATTGCTATGGCTACAGGTTTTATGCTCACCAATATTGCCTCCCCAGATCCTGTGTAAACTAAATCAATCAACATGCTGTTCTTTCTAGACCAGATCCTCCAACAAAATGTTATCAAATTGGAGTCTATGTCCTTATGTTTGTATGTATATGTATTGGTTCAGAATATGCAAATGTCAGAGAGGCTGCGCTCCAGAGGGCCATCAGTATGTTTTGGTATTGAGGTGTCATCGCGATGGTGAATGATGTGACAATGTTTTCATTATGGATCCCCCTCAACCCTTCGTTCCTGCAACTCCCATCCTCGCTCCCAAACAAGAGGCTGGAATGTTGGGTTTCCATGACGCTAATGAAGTAAAAACCTGGCAATGTGTTACTGGCAGCCTCAGAGCAGCTCCTGATCCGCGGCCTCCTTCTCATCAGGATCAGAGTCTGATCCCCCTGTAGCCTTCATTCACCAGGGCTTATTATGCCCAGGAATGTCTCTCACTCTCTCCTTCTCTCATAACCCCCACTGAAGCAGGGAAGTGGGGTGCAGGGGTAAATTTGGGACAAATCCCAAGGGAGAGTACTACCCCATATAACACACAACCCCCCCACCCCATAGCCACCAAAACTCCTCCCCTATCACTTCTTACAATCCTCCCACCGCTAACCATCACACATGGACAAAGACGCATACACACAACCTCCAATCCTTCTTTCCCGTGCAAAGTGAAAAGCTGCCATTGTGATTTATTGTTCCATAAATGCCTCATGAGGCAGGCCCATGAGTTGACCAGTCCCACTGTTTGCTAGTGGCCCCAGGGACAATAGTGAGTTTTCGGAACTTAAACAAGTCCTCAGTTTTCCCGTCATCCCTGGGGAAAGCGGAACAACCATCCCAGCAGCTTGAGCATTTTCAGATGGCTAATATTGTCATTTCACCTTTTGCCTTGGAATTTTCCTCTCCAAATCTTCATTCTCATCTTAAACATGGCAATACGACTGCTGTAACAAAGTGCACTACTCAGATGTCCCTTTAACTGGTCCTTCCTGGTGGGAACGAGTCTTTTTCCTCTTTGTGCGTCACCCAGAATGGCAGTTGAGGGGTTAAATAATCAGTCTCTGTACATTATCCTGTGTCCTGCTGGGCTGGTGGACGCAACCATAATGTCTTGCTAATTAGCCTCCATTTAGGATGGTCCAATAGGCCACACAACAGCCATTGAAGATTGAAGCCCATGGAGCTTTGCAAAGGAAGACCCTCTGTCTCGTGGGCATTCATGGTTTAGGCTCGTCCTTAATAAACCTCCAGCTTGCTCAGGCTTGATGCCTCCAGGACTCGGGATTCAGTTACTCAGTTGATGAATGGGGTGTATAGCCTATGTGGGGATGATTTAGGCCATTGTGTGTATTTTGTCATTGAAAGGATAATGTCCATAAATGGGATCTAAACTGACCAGGACCAATTAAGGACTTAGGGGTTGAAGCGTCTCATTGTAAACTTTGACCCTTATCAAATTATTGTGGGTTGGTGTCTCCATGTAAGGTTGTGAGAGATAAGGTCTTTGGGAAGGCTGAGTTCTGTTTCTGGTAAAGGATAAACAACGTGAGACATTTAGTTAAAGAAATATATATAACATTTTAGTCTTTTATTTTACATTAACACACCATGATGTATGTTTTCTTTGAATGCAGACTTTCTCTTAAGAACTTTAATCTAGATTTTGTTCAATTTGAGCCTGTGGGGTGGGGGGGGGGACACACACCATTCAAAAGGTTTGTGATGGGAACTGAATTCAAGAATACATGTCATGCCACTACAAAATCACTTGGCACAGTTTTTCTCCTTTGCTCATGATTCTGGAGATGTAGTCATTTTTCAAGTGACAGACTAATCCAGTCAACCAACATAGAGAATGAATGGCTATGTGAATTGACTATAGAGAAGTATTGAGTCTTACTTTGAGGTATGGTTGTGCCAGAAGCGCACTGCTGGCCCTTTTCCTGCCTCATGGGGAGTTGGGCAGCTGAAACAGAGGGATGAGAGGCTTTCGTCATCAAAAACCACTAGGTCCTTGGCACTAGAAGGAGTTGAGCATGACATCTGATGAAGATGGATGAAGATGGTCGCTATGGTGAAGGATAGGACTCTCCAGGTCCTGTGGAGAAGCTTTTGGCAAGCTAGAAGCAAAAGGGCATGTTGGCAAAGAGTAGTTCATGTGGTAATGGGATTTGTGCTTGTGTTATGTAATCATTTTGGTGTGTCTGGAGTTTAAAGTTGACTTGATTCGTTTGTGTGTGAATCTTTGGTAAGTGCTTGATGTACACCTGGAATTACCTCTTGACCTCCTCTCAGTGTTACATCCTGAAGTTGATGCACCTCACCTAATGCCATGTAGCACATTATGACAGCTTTGTTTCATTATTTGAGGTAAAAACTGTCAGAGTAAGTAAGGTTGAAACATATGTACAGAAAACATGTGTTGTCCACTTATTTGACAGTTAATGGGTGAGCTTTTGCCACTTTATTTGCTGTTGTATTTTTTTCCAGCACCTCATGCTGAATGTTTGATTATTGTTGTGATGTTGTGACCCACTGGTCAATGTGAACTTGTCACCTGCTGGTCAGTTGGCTGGATTTCCGGGTCAGGCCTCAGCTAGCATTGTCATGGCGGCCACACAGACCCAGCATTATTAGCCCCACTGGCGGCACTATTTGTCCCACTCCAAAAAAGAGGGCTAATGAATAAAAGAAAAAATGGGAGACAGCTAAAGTCTTTCTGATCCCCCTTTCCATGAAGGGGTAATCCAGGGGTGATCGTCAGCACAAAATGTGGCTTTGACTGCCTGTATCCATTCTTTGTGTGTATGTGTCTGTGTGTGCCTATGTATATGTCTGTTTGTGTGTGTGTGTGTGTGTGTGTGTGTGTGTGTGTGTTTTCTGTTATTCTGCCTTTATTTACTAGAAAGAGAGATCTGACCAAGAATTAACTCATTAATGCTCAAGACTATGATGAACACATTTAACAGATGAAATGATTACAACCTGCCAAACCGCCTACTACTGTATATATTTAGTGAGATTAAAGCCAAGGACCGGAACATATTGTAGTCAAAATAACAATTATGTTTGTCTGTGCGTGTTTGCATCAGAGAGGAGTAGATGCGTTTCCTTTTGCCTCGCCATTTCCTTCTTTTATGAGTCATCTTTACGACTGTGTCAGAACTCTGTCACATTACCCTATAGTACTCAGTATGTTTCTGATAAGTCGTAAAAAAAAACACATTAACTGTATTTAATGTGTTTTCTCACTTATGACCTCAGTCCTCAACCATGCCACAAGCACAGTATCAAGGTTACTTAAGACCAAAGTGCCTTTTGTCCCTTTGTGAATGGCCGTGACTCACTGTTAGTAAAGTCTCAACTAGTACACAGAACCGCATACCTGAGATACCCCTGTTTTCTTTGGTTAACTGACTAACTTAATTGCAGGAAGAGCACATTCGATCATGTTTATTTATGCACTCAGCTTTCAGGTCAGCACCATTTTACATCTCTGAGTAGGTTTGCCAAGTTCTGTGCAATCCCTCTGCCATCTCTGCTTTACGGTGTATTTGCCTAGATAAACCATGCATTGCCACAGTGTGGACCAGAACTGCTGTGAATGGGTGGCAGTAGTCTGACATGGCTGCCATGGTCACTCTTCCAACTAACAAAACTGGAATGTCATGTGGTAATCCTGTTTCCAATGAGGTCGCACCATTCATTTTAAAGCAGGAAAGTTTTTTACACGACTGAGCTCAGGGTCCAATCTGCTCAGGCTTTACAGCACATGATAAAGTCTTAAGCCTCTGTGTTGAAGTACAGTACAAGCCCCATAATAAAGGCATTTTTCAGACTGAAGACACAATTCATTTGCGACCATGTTACGTCTATCCATACATGTGGCAAGACACAATCCTTAAGTGCAACTCTAGTCCATAGCTGTCACATTTGCAGTGGCATCTGCAGTGAGGGCTTGGTTTAAGTAGTAAATGATAGAGTCCTCTACTCCACAATACAGCTACACTTATTACAAGGTAATAAGGTTGAATGTAACTTAAATGATAGCATGAAGGAATCAAAGTGTTGTGACTTAAGGAGGCTGGGTATACCTTAATTGTCAAAGTAAAGGTGTAACTTTGTAACTTTCCAGAGCACCAGGACTGCCTTCATCAGGCGGTCCATGAGCGTCTCGGGGAGCTGCTGCGAGTCCTGAAGGCCATTATCAGCAAACACCAGAGCCTCAACTCGGTGGACATCCTCAGTACAGCTGGAACCGTCATCGCCACGGTCAAAGGTGAGCTATGATGACCAGATCTCCCTTAAACACATACACAGACATAACTCACAGCTTTCCTGTAAAACATACCAGCTACTCCTCCACTCTTCCTTTGGTCTGTTTTCTGTCTCTGCTAATCTAATCCTCCTTTCTGCCTTGACAGTTTTATCTACTGGACATCCACTATTACTGTGTCCTCTCTCTCACACTGTCCTCCCAAGTTTTAAAAAGAACCTCCCAGGGAATGTCCCTGGGTAGTTTTCGTATCGCTTCAAAGCAGTGCAGCTCTTCAGAAGTCACTCCAGTGCTTAGAATGCAGCAGCATGTGTTTCAAACCCCATACAGAGAGTAAGAAAATAATATTTGGGAGTCAGATACCTGATTCAAGAGGCAGGGGGAAGCGGGTGTCCTTTGTGCTTTGTCTGCCAGTCCAAAGGGAACTACACTGAGGAATCCTATTCAATCTCTCATTCTCTGAGATTATGATCTGGCATGCAGGTCAATTCTTAACTTGGCTGCCACACAAGAATCCCCTGAGTATACCTCGTCTCAATTTGCATTGCAAAGAGGGGCATAGAGGGGCTGCATAGCTGTTTGAAAAGCTTTCACTTAATAAGAATGGTGACATGGTGAAGTGAACAAAGCCAGAGGAGGCTCTGCATATGAATGTAGCTTACCTTCACTGAAATATTTCCCCACACACATGGGTGTGTGCATGTGTGCTATAAACAGTGATTAGGTGCATGCAAGTCTCATCTTTCGCGCAGTAGCTTGATAATTGTGTGGCATTCAAACATGCTGATGCACAATAGAGGCAAAGATTAGGATCTTTTTTTAATAAGGAAGCCTTAGATTTGACACCTTGATGGTTGTTCTATAAAACACTTTGATTTAGTCTCTTAGTGTTAGATGTTGGATTAATGAATGGAAGGATTCTTAATAATGTAGATTAAAATCCAGCTGTTTTTCAAGACCTGTCTTATTAATAGCAATTGATTTAAGGACACCAGTGTTAGTGATATCTCTGAACAAGTATCTTTGATAAATAGCAAATAATTTTAATAGATTTATTGTTAACAGTGGCTGCAATGGTCCAGTCTTTTTGTGTAGTAAAGCATGCTATAACATCTTTTCTGCCACTAGGTGGCCAGAAATGCTCACTTCCTGACACTGAAACAGTGACATGGTGTTATCAGCTGTACATTTGTACAAATACTTTTCACTCTCAAATCTGAAATATGTAAAATCTTCTTATGCCATTATTTATTCTTTCTAGTGGAGGATGCATTGCATTTGTACTCCATTACACTCTCACATAGACCCCAACACCAGATCAAATAGGTGGTCATACAGAGTTTGTCACTTCCTCAATCCTAACATACTACATGTCCAGTTGCTACACCGGTCTTTATTGGAAGAAAAGTTTCTTAGACCTGTATTCTGCGTAGGACTTTGCAACTGATGAGTGTTTCGACAGTGTTGAGGTTTTCCACTGAAACAATACCATTTTTCCCCGATGATGTAACTTCCACGCTTGGACCACTGGTTGGGGCCTGAGCGAGTTCTGGCATTGTATTCCAGCAAGTCTCAGGATGTCCTGTTGGGGGTAGGGGGTTGGACAGAAGAGGAGATGTAACGGCATAAGAGAGTTGCGTGCTTTGAATGGTGGTGGCTACAGTAGCTGGGCTGGGGCTGAAAGAGGCTCCCAGGACCCCGTGGACTTTGAAACCTGTCAAAATAATTTTTTTTTCCACCTTTCTGACAGAGCCATAACACTTCCTGTGCCCGATTCAGAGAGAGGGGATTTTACGTTGTATTTATTTCTTCGTCATGTGCTCCTTTTGCTGGATGGAGGAACATACTGTTGGATCCCCTAAAGGACAGCAGCGTCTTCGGTGGCATATTTAATGTGTTTGGACAGAGAAATCGCAGTTTTTGTCACCCCAGAATAGTCGCTGCTAATTGAGACGGCTTATTTTGTTAAACAGGAGGAATGCTGAAGAAAGCTATGAGGTGGGTAATTGTTAGTTTTGTTATTGTAGTAGAGTATTACCTCTCTGACAGCTCTTTACGATCTGGATGCAATAATGCAGTAATAGCTACTGAGAAAGCATCTTTGTATTTGGTAGGCTTTGATAGGTGCGTGCTCTTCGGTTTTCATTATGTCCCACATATGTGGGACGGCCTGGTTAGAAAGTGAGTGAGGATACTGTTTGAAGCAGTCTGTCTGAGAAACATCAGACAAAGCTCGATAACCGAAAGCAGTAGGTTTTCTATTTAAAATGTCTGTTTGAACTCTAGAAATCTCCATTGTTCTAATGGAAAGGAAAGACTGAGGAAATCATGGAGGCAGCAAAGTGGTCAGTGACATCACTGATTTATTGCTTGGTGTTTGGTCTCATTTTCTGAGCATCTCTCTCCCAGTTTATTTTCTCTCTGCTCAGTCAGGACAGGAAGTTTATTGTGAAGACTGATTACAGCCGTATTTACACTGGTGTTTTTCCCCTATTCTGTCCTCAGTCATCACTGTGTTTAGACTTACAGCAGGAAACTACTGCCTTTCCAGATTACAGCCAGATATACACACTTGCTGTCCTTTCTGATCTTTTCTGATTTGAAGTAAAAAGTTGCTTTTGGACGCCTCTGAGGAACTTTTCAGTTTTGAAACAGCACAGCACAGCATAGCTCAAAAGAGATTTTCACTGACTCCATTCTTGACGTCATGCACAGGATGATGAATCATACCATGAAATTCATGCTTTAAACACAGCCATATCAATGGCGCCAATGGAGGATGTCTTCAGTATGCAGGATTTAGGTTTGCTACCAGGGCTTGACTCAATCCTACTTCATCACAATTTGACAGGGGTGAACTTTAAGGAGGTGAACGAAGAGAACAAACAGAAGCTTTTTGGAGAGATCTACACGGCTATCGACACATTGGCATTCACCTTTGGCAATGTGTAAGTATGATGTCATTACTGTGATTGGAATTCCCACACATCAAACTGCTGACGAGTTCACTCGATGTATTCTTGATCAGTGTATTTGTTCCCTGTCGACTCTGAGAGTGCATCATTATTGTGGGTCAGTTAGTATTTATACAGCACATTTTTAAATTCAAGGCAGAAAAAGATGAAGTAACATAAAAACAGGAATAAATGATTAATATCACAACAACAGGGAATAAGGGAAAAGATAAAACTGAGCCTTAAAACTGCAAATAAAAAAGAAGAATTGACTAGATGATAAATGAAGCATTTCTGTGTAAATACCAGGCTAACAAATATGTTATAGATTTTTTTCCTTTTAGCTTTTAAGGGGCACTCCACTGACTTTACACATGGTGGTTTCCAAAGTTAAAAAATAACCCTGATGATGTCAGTCGTGCATTATTACATCATTACATCATTAAAACATCAAATCTTCAAAAGCTGTAGGTGCTTAACTCATCCCAGAGATTAACAGTCAGGATATCCTGGCCTCTGCTACATCGATTTAGACTATTTTTAAACCAAAATACAAAGATGATTGGAGCCATGTTTTTAATTGATTCCTGCATATTCTTTCTCTGATCAGTTTCACCCTTTCTCAAGCCGTTCTGTTGATTTGTGTCTGTGTTTTCCCTCAGAGTGTCTGACTTCCTTATGGGAGATGTAGAGAATGGATCAGTGTTGGGGCTCCCCCTGACTAAGAGAAGCAGGGTAAGAAAAGTTCAATATTTGTATTGTGTACTTCAAATGGTCTAATTAATTCATCCCAAATGGCGTATCAAAAAGAACTTACCACCTTCCAGAACTGAAATTGCATCACATTAAATGCTGATATTAATGCAATCATATGGTCTTCATTCTTAAACATATGCTGATCATTAGTTTATTCAGTTTGCCAAGAATGGCACAATAAAGCCCTACTGCCTCTGAATTGTCAAGAAAAAGATATGCAAAAAGACCCAGCAGAATTCAGAGGCGAAGCGAGCACAGTTTGCAGGTTAACGCATGTACTGAAATGCCCTCAGCAAATGACAAATTGATGTTATGTACTGGTCTTTTCCTGCTGTAAGCTGTATACGCTGCTCTAAAGAGGAAGTGCGTCTCTGAAAGCCTTTCTTTTTTGAGCACAGTGTACCGTGTTTTGAGAAGGAAATTCATCCCCAATGTAGATTTTTCATCTTTTCATCTGTCTGGTTTTCAGTCTTTTGAGAACCTCTGCGTGGAATCTGGAGGATCCGGTCCCGAGAAAGATGATCCACCAGGTAAGATGGATCTCTGCAACACACAGCCGCTGTACTATGCTGTGCTTGTGTTGCTCGGTGAAAGTGTAGGGTGAAACTAATCCCAGCAAATTACTTGGAAAAAAATAAATCTTCTTCATAGATCAGTCCTAAGCTGACCCACTGTTGCTGCCATATGTGTGTTATATTGTTTGCACTGCATCACTGCCATTGGAGTGTTTGTGGAGTTTTCTGAGGTACGAGCACAACTAGTCTCGATGACCAGTGGCTTTAACCACTTATAAATACAGCCAGCAGCCAGTCTCCTGTCAGCTATACTTAGCTTCAAATGGTATTAGCTCATATTGCGCTCACCCAAGGTCAGTGTGGGCTTTTCTCGCTGACTCACAGTCACAGATGTTGCTAGCTTTACACCGATGTAGTGTGTCCAGCAGCAGTGGCGAGAGTCGTGTTTCATGGCGGTGGGTTGCTAGAAGTCATGTTTAAGCCCATCTTCTATAACCTCCCTTGTGCGGTTCCGGTGGTTTTCACAGGGCCGTCTCCACCGGTTCGGGCAGAAGAGGTGGACAGGACACTGCAGCGACAGGACACTGGGGTGGAGTCGGCGCTGCTCTACGCCAAGGCCTGGTCCAAGTACACCAAAGAGCTGCTGGCATGGGTGGAGAAGCGTCTCAGTATGGGTGAGTTAGTTAGGGAACAGGTGGAGGGATACGTGCCAGAGTATTTCTGACATGTAGGGAGGCAGCACCTATCGCACAGTCAGCTGTTATGTGTTAGTGTCATGGAGCACATACTTAACTTTAGGACTTCATATTATATTTAAGTATAGGTGGTCATGTCAGGAAATCTTTATGAGATGTTTTCATGTACACGTCTCATATATTTAGGGTCTCAATCATAGCCCAGGATTACAAATCACATTTTGCCTCAAAGCTGCACAGCATACGATACTCTCTGCCCTTCGAACAACGAGACACCCACAAAGTCTTATCGTGCTCGAGATTGAGTGTGCAGTGTGAGAGCTTTTGTTCGGCACATTGGTTAATGAATGGTTTCAGTCTAATAATTAGTCACTTGGCCAGTCAACACAGTGACACAATGCTCTCAGTCAAGCTGTACAGTACATTTGTTATCAGGCAAACATGCACGTTGTTTGTTTAACACCCCCCCGGTTAATGCTTTATTTACTGATTTAATTTTAGAGATTTGTCTCATGACCTAAGGACATTGTGTGATTTAATTCAAAAATGTTTACATGTTTTGGGGGGTATTTGCAGATATCGAGTGTGCGAAGAGTTACGCCAAAATGGCTGAATCTGCCAAGACGCTTGCAAGTCAGCAGGTGAGTAGATGCTGCAGCTGATTTGACTTGCACGTTATAGCTGCGCTGTCACCTTTTAGCTGCTGGGGATTGACGTTCACTATTCCTCCTCCTCGTTAAAGGAATTCATGCCTTTCCGTGAGACCTACATGACTGCTTTCAAAAATGACATTGAATACAGCCAGCTGGTACTTCACACCGCAGCCGTGCTCCAAAGCAACAAATTCATGCAGGTAATCCAACAAAGCAAAAGATGCATTTCAGAAGTTGTTTTGTAATGGAAACAAAAGGACTGACTGACTGTGTGTGGGTTTTTTTTTTTGTTTGTTTCTTTGCAGCCTCTCCTAGCCAGAAAGAATGAGCTGGACAAACTCAGAAAAGAGGTCAAGGAGCAGTGGCAGAGAGAGCAAAAGAAAATGGTGAGTTGATTGACATAAAGGTTGCATTTGTAGAGGGCCACACACACAAATGCATACAGAATCTTAAGTTGTTCCACTGACCTGGGGGCTCGGTTCAAGGGTGCTCTTGAAATGCCTCTGCCTGGTAATATGCATGCATACAAATGGTTTGTTTTGCCATGTAGTCCTGTCGGCTGCTAGGAGCATCATTCTGTTCCATCAGTGATGGAATAAGCATCATTATCTAAGCTAAAAACACTGCAATTGGTCATGATTAGTCACTTGTAAATGAAATGGTATTTAACATTCACTTCCTGTGTATACCACTGGAAATGTAGTTACTGAGGTTGTGGGTTCATTTAAGTGGACAGATCCAGTGGAAGATCAACCACTGGTAGACTGTTAATAGTGTTGCAACATTTGCACCTATCCTGTATGTGCCATATATCTGCACATACTGTGTGTGCAGTACCTGTGGTATTGTGTTTGTGTATGAACTATGTGTGTGCATCTCCAGCATGAGGCAGACAGCGCTCTGAGGAAGGCTCGGCTGCTGCAGGCACAGCGGCAGGAGGAGTATGAGAAGGCCAAGGTTTCCACCAGCCGCCTGGAGGAGGAGCAGATCGGAGGAGGAGGAGGAGCGGCTGCAGCCAAACAGCTAGAGAAGAGGCGCAGGCTGGAGGAGGAGGCCCTGCAGAAGGTACAGCACCTCCTCCGTTGGACCTGTGGTGTATTATGGATTTCTATGGGCCTGAACTCATCTGAGGGTTTTTTTTAATGTTCTACTGAATTAAATGTTTGTTTATTTGTTGATTTCAGCTCCTTTTTAAAGTAAGATTTAAGTTTTTTTAAGTCACTCGGCAGCATAGTTTTTACAAGACCATAGTGGAAAAGAATATCAGCCTCCACCGAGGCTTCATGGCCACATTTAGCAGCAAGCACACACACAAAACAGGAACCAGGAACAGGAACTCTGTGTTGCAGCACTTTGTTGACATTTACTGGACATTGAAAGCACAGAGAGACAGAAAAGACATGGAAAGGCATAACAAGGATTCTGGGCCGTACTCCACATTATGTCATCGCCACATAGCAGGCTCCCCAGAACTCAAACACAATGGCAGTTTCAAAGTGCGCACTGTCAATTAAACTGTAGCTAGCTGGGTCAGAGTGCGTGTAAGCTGTTACATTCATTGAGGTCTTATTATCAGCTTGCATTGTTTTCAAACAAGCAATGCAGGAGTTGGCGGAATGACAAATGACAACAATCTGTTTGTTGAACAGTCAATCAGGCTTAAGGAAATTGTTCTCCTGTGACACTAAAGATGGCGGCTCGTTCCCAAGATCATTAGCCTCTCCCATCATCGCCTCATTCTTGTAGCACCGGTCTGAGCTGATGCGTTCATCAGCTGCTCCCCACGTCATTTAGAAATAAACTTGCTCCTAAATCCTTTTTTTTTTTTTGTTAACTAATCAGAGAATTGAGATGAATTGTCTTTCATGTGTTGGCAGGCTGAGGAGGCCAGGGAGCACTGCAAAGCATGTCAGATTGATGTTGGGGTGAAGAGAGTCGATCTGGCCAACACCAAGAGTGAGATCATCACTCAGATCCGAGAGATGGTCTCCCAGTGTGACCTCACCCTCAAGGCTGTAAGTTCCGACTTTTGCTTTAAATATTTAGCAGACATTGAAAATGTCAGACCGACTCAAGTAACAGAAATGGTGCACTGCATCTTGGACAGGAGGCACTCAGAGCTGATACACAGTTAATGTTGTTCATTCCTTGTTTCAGGTGACGGTTAATTGGTTCCAGCTGCAGCAGGCCCAGGTCGTGTCCCTCCCTGTCAACCACCAGAGTCTGTGTGAAAATGCCAAACTGTACGAGCCGGGCCAACGCTATATCGACTTTGTCAAGAGTCTACCCACTGACGGGCCTCGCCTGGAGTCTCACTCGTTTGATTCAGCTGTCACACAAAACACAGGGTGAGACATCGACAGACTGCTGCTAAGAATGTGGCTTTGACAATTGATAGCATTGTTATCCTTATGTGCAATCTGCAAACAGCAATAATATCATCATAGTAAGGCAGTTGGTGCAAATCTAATCTCAGTCCATCATATTATAGAGAGTAGAGTGGGCTACAGGTTGTGAGCCGTGCTGGAGTATGAGCTTTGAATTAAACAAAGGTTTGATATTTACTATGGAGGGATTGTGCTTAAATTAAACTGTCAGCCCCCTTCGTCATTTCCTTGATTAAAATCTGAGAAAGCAAACACGAACACTGATAAGTGAGTTATTTTTGTAGGACAGATAAAGTGGTGGGACAGAGGGGTTCGCGGTCCCAGACAAAGTTGGTTTCATTTCATTATTATTTCATTCATGTGAAAATTCCAGTTAATTAGAAAAAAGTTTGTGCCTCCACATGAAGTGTTGACCGTTGTTTGTATATCAGCAGCTTAAAGCTTGCATCATAGCATTCTGTGGGAACATGAATATTTATCTACGGTGAACAGCGGTCGCAAATACAGTGAAATGGAGTGGTGTGTGTGTGTGTGTGTGTGTGTGTGTGTGTGTGTGCGTGCGTGTGTGTGGCACTGTAGACCTCATTGGTGAGAGGTGGAGTGATTGAGTGAGCAGGCTTGTTTTGGAAAGCGTAAAACAATTGGGTTGGCCAGAGCTTCCTGCGGAAATAGCTGTGGTCACGGGAGAGAGGAGCTGGGGCGGTGGGCTTACCATCAGTATCTCTAAACCTCCGTAGAGGTTTTCAGTAGCTCTGAAAACTATAAACACGTTATTTCTGATGAACGTGAAAAACATGGTGGCCATTTTACAGGTGGGGAATTTTTAAGCACCCAGTCCTTGTGAAGGCTTTGGTCAAATAAGTAAATAAGTTTTGTTTTGAGAGACTTTTGTTGACACAGGTTGGTGGTCACGCACACACACACACACACACACACACACACACACACACACAGATGGAAATAAGAGAGAGCTTTGTTCTTCCTTAGTTTTCTCCATCTACCCCCAAGCCCCCAACTCTGATCCCTCTGATCAAAAGAATTCAGCTTGGAAGAGAGGAAATGAAACTTAAGCACACACACACACACACACACACACACATACACACACATATGCTCACGTGCATCCACAGCATTGGTCTTCAAAAGGTTAAATATAGACCGCTGACCTACATACTGTATATTGTGAGATGCAGTGGGATACTTTTGCTAACAATGGCTGGCATGGTTTTTACTTCAATAAGCCTATCTGAGTCTCTGACCCTTAATTAAGTCTTTGATGCTAAGATGGGACTGATCTCCTGATATCATGATTATTCAGGGATCTTTTCAGCACTGATGGAATTAGTGAACATACTTGGCTACTTTGATACAGCAGTACAGAAATAACAGATACGGATCTTATTTAAAATGACCCCAAAGAGAAGAATGTTGTTACCTCTCCTTTGCCCTGTTGAAGGTTGTTAATGTGTGGAGTTTATCCATATTCAGATTTACGATTTATGGATAAAGGGTGATTTTCTGAGGTTATATTAAAAGATATTGAATGTAGAGACAAAATATTGGACCTCATGAGTCCAGAGGTTATAGTATCACATAATTCAAAAATGCATGTAGCTTAAATCTTGGTAACTTTGAACCACTTTGAGTTTACAATCAAAAATCTTATTTTCATTCCACCTTTCCCCACTCTAGGATGCCTTTCAACAAACGCTCGCTAAGTGGCAGCCACTCGTCCCACAGCAACCTGTCGCAGGCATCTGTGTCCTCTGACCTCCTCGGTGCAGATGACGTCGACAGTCCCATCAACGCTCAACACACCAAGATTGCGGAGAGGCGGTCCAACAGTAACACTGACATCCAAGGTACGCAGGTTGAAGTTCTAGAGGTATCATTTTGCACTACTTAGCAGTCGTAGAGTTCAAATTTTATTGTGCACAGACAGAGATAACAGTTTCCATGTTGCCTTTAGCCTCAGCTGAAGCCAAATGCAAGATAAGCTGCTTCATGAACAACATGCACAAATAGTATGATGTGAAAGGTGAAGGTAACAGAAGCTTTAAACTCTAAACTAAATGGGTTCACAACTTTAAGGTCCAGTTAAGTGAATTAGTAAACTTCATAGATGGTGCTAAAGATTGAGAAGGGCCACTTAGCTAGTAGCTACTCTGCAGGTTGATAGGACATTAAAGTTGTGTGTTGGTGTACGTATGTGCATGTGTTGTTTCATATATTTGACAGTTGGATCAGATGATTTCAGAGTTTCACTACTAAGACAAGGTACATGTGAGAGGGCTGTAATATCATGACTTTAAGTGCTGTAATTTGTTTTTTATGCAGCACTTCGGATTCAGGCCCCATTTCGGCCC
Source organism: Chaetodon auriga (assembly GCF_051107435.1). Lineage (NCBI taxonomy): Eukaryota > Metazoa > Chordata > Actinopteri > Chaetodontiformes > Chaetodontidae > Chaetodon > Chaetodon auriga. The sequence goes on along the minus strand of NC_135094.1, from coordinate 17,155,459 downwards.
TGGGCCTCGTCCAGCCAGGGTGGAGGGATGTGCAGCGACTCGGAGAGTGCTGGAGGGAGCAGCGAGTCCCGCTCCATGGACTCACCCACTGCAAGCCCAGGTGAGACCGCTTCAACTGTACTCTTGTGCATCAATCTTAACGTACGTTGACATTTGTGCGTCCAAGGAAATAAAACAAAACACATTTACTTCCTGCCAAGCTTTTATGTTTACCATCTAGAAAAGCGAATAAGCTGGTTCCCTCAGTTGCTACACGACTACGAGCTCTAAATATCAGGTGCATCAGTCTTATGTCATTGATAAAGAAATAAAATATTGCAGATGACAGACAGTGGGAACATTCCTCGGTGCTGACTGTCTTAAGTGCCCAGGCTGGGGCCTGCAAGCATTTGTTTCTTAAGAGCTTGGTGTTCACAGAACTCTGTTGCTGTGTTATCTCATAATCAAGTGGCTTAACAGCTGCTGACAGTGGTGCCTCTTTATTGAACATTATGCAACTCCTAATCTATGACACACACAAATACAAAAAAATGTGAGTTTGATGCAGATTGGGTCAATATCAATGATTCCTCTTTTGCTATACAACAGTACATATGTGCGACAGTGTAATGTCCCTGTACAGATCTTCTTCCTAAAAAGCAGCATGTGGCAGGTCCTCCAGTGTTTGCAAAGGACAATTTCATTCACATTAGTGTCAGTTAATGTATGTGCTCTCCTTATCAGGTGGGCTTCTAATTAAAATATGATACAGTGGATCTGTTGCAATCTAAAGACACCATATACACATACCATTGAATAATAGACTGATTGAAATTCTTGCCTAAGTTTCAATATAAAAATTTTCTATTTCACCAGTAATTTTACATTTAGTGGAATAGTAGGTATTTTTAGTGGAAACACACACACAAAATTGTCCTTCCAACCCCCACAGTATGAATGGTGTAGAAGTTTATCCCTGATGAGCCTCATTATAGGCTCATTAGAAAATCAACAGCATTGCTAAAAGGCCTATTGGAAATAATTCATCAGTCAGTGGAGGTGTGAATCACCAACAATCCCCTATTGGAATTTAATTATCACCAAGATGAAGTCGACCACACCCTTTCATTTGGTGCATTAAAGAAAGTTGCCTCAGTCCGGGACTCAGCTCTGCTCATTCCCACCACTCAGCTGCAGACCACAGGACACAAAACAAAGACAAATGATCAGAATTGACTTGACATGACTGTGGGCTTGTGGACTTACTGGTGTGTCCTGCCTTACTGTTCAGGAGACTTCAAGAGGAGATTACCCAGAACCCCTTCCACTGGCACCATGTCGTCTGCTGATGACCTGGATGAGAGGGAGCCTCCCTCTCCCTCTGATAATGGTGAGTCAAACTGATCAATTAGAATTTATATCTTCATACCTTTGTTTTTGTGGTATTCTTTTATTTGTGCTACATTATTTACACTAGTTAACTTTAGTTCTTCTGAGATTGTCAGTTACATTTTGTGTACTACCAGGGCTTCATTTTATCTCTTAATATGTATAATCTGTTATCTGTATGTCAGTGGGATTCAAATGTGATCCCACAGCACATACAAGACGAAAAGACCATGACCTGTAGTGACGTTCTGTGTCCTTTGTTTCTTCTTTCCCCCCCTCCGCTGTGCAGGTTTAAGTGAGATGGTGATTGAGACGGCCAGCTCCCCAGGTCCGTTTAGAAACACTCAGATGTCGAAGGCTGCTCAAACCCACAAGCTGAGGAAGCTGCGAGCGCCATCCAAGTGTCGTGAATGTGATGGCCTGGTGGTGTTTCATGGAGCAGAGTGTGAGGAGGTAACCTTGGTTTCTTTTCTTTTTTTCTTTTGTTTTAGAACTAACAGAACAAAGCGTGATCCAATCATGGTCCTCTATTTGGACTTTCATTAAATGAAGTGACATTCAGAGTATTACAAGCTCAAGATGAACATTGCCAAAGTTTCACAATGGTTTCTTTATCACTCATGGTGTGCACAAATCAAACAAAAACAAAAGGGAAAGACCACCTCTACCCTCATCAAAACCTGTGAATAAAGGGAAATGTTGAAACTGGCCACAAGCTCTCCTCAGAGACCAAATCCACCAGCTGGTCTCAGTCGGGGAACGGGCAGTGGAAACTGAAGACCTTTTGTTCGTCTCCTGAGGAGTTGTCTCCATCACCTCTGTACCCCCCACCCATTTATTTTAGATCCAGTTTCTTTCCATATTTATTAGATACACTTACGATACACACAGCAATAACAAAAACTTTTTGTCTTTTTTAAAAGATCGGTTCTGTAATGCTTGTAGACGCATTGACAAGAGGATAATGTAACTCTGCAGTGTACTGGAATCGTTCCATGGCATTGGTTCAGCGGGTTACCAGTCATGAAGCGTTCCTCTCTGGCTTTTTGGTCTAAATCCATCTCTTCTATTTTGATCTCTGCTTTTCCGCAGTGTGTTTAACTCTGTGCCTTTCATAACTGAGACCCGTGTTAATGTGTTTGCAGTGTTCGTTAGCCTGCCATAAGAAGTGTCTGGAAACGCTAGCCATCCAGTGTGGCCACAAAAAGCTCCAGGGAAGGCTTCACCTCTTCGGCATTGACTTCACACAAGCAGCCAAGAACAGTCAGGACGGCATCCCCTTCATCATTCGGAAGTGTACATCAGAGATCGAGAACAGAGCTCTCAACATTAAGGTACTTTGAGTCAAATGTGAGAGAACATTATTGTCAAATCAATAGTGGCTTTAATTGGTTTAATTAATCTAAAGAAATAACCATAATCAAGAAGATGATTGGTAGTGTAGGTGGCCTCTGTTTCACACCAGTTGTATTGTGTTAATGAAAACGTCAGTCACACTTCAGACTCTCTTGGCTCTGGTTGAAATGTGCCTGCTTCAAATGCCTTGTGTTTGCACTAATTCTCTTGAAGTCCATACACTGTATGATGTTTATGTGTCTTGTGTGTACCCTGTTAATTTTCTGCAGCTGTGGTGGTTTTGCTGTGGCTATCCTGAAAATTGCATGTCATGTTCCTGTGCTTAATGCATTTTGTTTTTGTGCCGTGAAGGGCATCTACCGCGTCAATGGTGCCAAGTCACGGGTCGAGAAGTTGTGCCAGGCATTTGAGAATGGCAAGCACCTGGTGGAGCTCTCCGAGCTTTATCCCCACGACATTAGCAACGTGCTCAAACTCTACCTGAGACAGGTGGGCTGCTTTTGAAACCTTAACCTTAGTATAACATATATTGAGGTGTTGTGAATTTGCTGACACCTGCAAAGAGAGTCATGCAAAAATCAGGACATGAGATGGTTAAAAGTGTGCTCCTCAGAACAAAGCGCACTGCTGGATTTATTTGTCTTTTTATTTTTGGTACATAACTCCCACCTCTCATCCCCTAATCTCATTTCTAATTCTGTTCCACTTGTCTATTTACTCACATATTTCAGTTGTCTCTGTTTATTATTAACTTCCTTTTTTCATTTATTTTTCTGGCTCTTTTTTTTCCCTGCGCGTTTTCCTCTGCAGCTTCCAGAGCCACTCATCCTGTTCCGCTACTACAACGACTTTATCGGTTTGGCCAAGGAAAGCCAGAGTATCATTGTGGAGGAACTGGAGGCTCTGCGGCTCAGTCCCACCCCAGTGGCTCCGGCCCAAGTCAGCGTGGAGCTCAACAGGGTCCTCTTCAAGATCAAGGACCTGCTGAGGCAGCTGCCACCAGCTCATTACAAGACACTACAGTTCCTCATCGAGCATCTGCACCGGTATGGCAGCCTCATTCAAATCACCCATAAAACACACTGAGTGCATTATCAAATTGGTTATGTTGCAAGCAGGGATGTGAATCTTGTACTTACAAATCTTACTAAGTTATTTGTCATCCAGCAGAGAAAAGATGGTTTTGAACAGGTCGGGAATGTTTTTGTTCTCCAGGGTGACAGAGCAGTCAGAGGAGAATAAGATGACAGCCAGCAACCTGGGTATCATCTTTGGCCCGACGCTGATCAAACCAAGGCAGGCGGATGCCGAAGTTTCCCTTTCCTCTCTGGTGGATTACCCGTATCAGGCCCTCATTGTTGAGCTCCTGATCAGACACTACGAGATGGTCTTTGACACCCCCCTCAGTCCACTGAGTAGCACCTCGCCCACAGAGACCGATGCCCAACCCCGCTCTGACACCCGCCTGGCCCACCGGGAGAAGGAGCAGCAGCTGAGCAGACACTCTAAGTCACTGGGAGACATTAAGGAGGTAATTAGTCATTAGTTTTCATGCTAAAAGTGAGATTTTTATTTTAGTGGCATAGCACGCAGCAAGATTTTACATCAATATCACATTCAGCACATTTGTTCATTTGTAATTAAACATTAAACGACAGACTGACACTGTATTTTCTGTCCTTATTGCTTGTCTGTATTACCTTTATAGCAGAGCTCTAAGGTGTATAAGAGGCATTCCTCCATAATTCCTTCTTCCCACCTGTTGGCGGAGGTTCAGGAGATGACGCCAAGCCTTGATGGAAGTGACTTTGAACCTGGTCAGTATTGTTACAAAGATAGGTAACCAGTAGAAAGCATTGTTATTAGGCCAATATCACAGAAATACATTTTTTCTACATGATGGATATTGTCAGTGAATTTCATAGTTTCTGAAGTCAACATCATTTTATTTGACATGTCAATGTTTAACCTCATGTTAATCTCTCATTTATAGCTGATGAAGTGGACTCAGAGACCTTCAATGGGGTGTTGTCAACAAGCATCCCCGAGGTCCTGAAGCCTGGCGAGAGAGGCCTCTGTCGTTCTCAGCATGTGACCGTCACCAGGGTCCAGCTTCGACACCCTCGCAGCAAACTCCGGCCAGCGAGCATGCCAGCTGAGCAGGTACGCAGCCGGGGCCAAGTAGACGAGAACAACACCCGGAACACCACTGACCAAGATGACAGAAGAGGCGGCAGCTGTGACCAGTCCATTGAAGAGGTGGACGAAACTGAGAATACAAAATTGCGAGTGGGCACACATTACCGGAGTACATTTATTGACACCCAGACGTTACGCAGAACTTGGGACAAACAGTACAAGCATGAAGTTGCTTCCAGAACTGTCAGGATTGTGGCCAGTTCGCCCACAGATGCAGCGGACGCCAGCAGCTTATCAGCTTCTGTGCCATTGTCCTCATCAACTTTCTCCCTTGGAACTACGGGGGGCACTAGTAGCGCCATCTACCCCAACAGACCTTACACCATCGCAGTGCGACCCAGCAGGACTTTAAAAAGGGAGGACAACGTAAACAAGTACAACCCCGCCACAACAGCTTTCAGGGCTCCCAGAACTCTCCTGCCTCCCCCAGGGACTTTCTACAAGCCCCCGTCAGGGAGCAAAGCGAAAGCGCTGCAGAACTGTGCATTAGCTAACAGCGCTGAGGAAGAAGATGAGGAGGAGGAGGACGAGGAGGACGAGGAGGAGGAAGATGAGGAGGAAGAGTTGGGGATTGAGATAGAGGTGTCTGTAGATGAGCCTCTTGAGGAAGACATTGAGGGTGAGCAGGAAGCCATGTCTCAGTCTCCGAGCTCTAGCCCTGAGGAACTGGGTCAAAACCAGTCCAAACCAGTGTACCAGAGACTACGGCCTAGACGCCTCCAAGAGGTGGAACATCGAGAGGCTCATTTTGTGTGAGATCTAAAAAACAGTGCTCGAACACGAACAGTCTGCCACATTCTTTTGGACAAAGAATAAGAAACATCTGCATGGACTCTGCCATGACAGTTTCCAGATGTACTATGATTGTGGGCACCGTGTGGACGATTATGCACCCTTCAGTCCTCAAAAGACAAACAAGATGCACTTAAAATGCTGTATATTTTTAACAAGATTCACCAATATTTCATTTACCAATCGCTCGCTCAGTACACTCTGGCACCTGGTCAGAATATTTATAATTCTTTTTGAAACTGTGCAATGACATTTTTATTTGAATATTTTGTACAAAGTTCAGGTTTAGGCTCACTATGTATGTTTATATACCAAAAAAATGATTTAAGTTGTTACAATAGTGCATGTAGCCACAATATTGAAAAAAGTTTGGTGCACTTACCTGACATCAATCACTCGTACACTCATTTTAACCGTGAGTCCGAATGTTTTAAACTGTTACATCTAGGTTATAATTAATCATTTTTGCTAATAGCTTGTGTATAAAGCAATATAATGACCTCTGTCACTCTATTTGGGTATCACCAGTTGCAAAGGGTATACATCCACTTGTTTTTATACTGTTGAACTTGTATGGTGTCAACTGAACTGATCTGAAAAGCTTTTAGAAATGCCGCTGGATGTATAATGGCATTATTGTATCTTTCTGATTTTAAGATAACATTTCTTAATAGCCAAAGCTGTTTTTTTTTCTTTTTACAACTGAAGTAGTTTATCAGTAACCTAAACCTTACAGGTTTTTTTTTTTTTGTAAGTAATCAGAAGTGCATCATTTATTTAAACGGTATCTGTTTTTCATGGTAATGTACAAGGTTGACAGAATGTTGAAAAGTTCAGTGTACAAAAAAACAGGTACATGAAAACAAACACCCTTTTGTAACTTATTAAAATATATCTGACAACTTCCTGCTTCCATGTTTTTTCCTCTTGCACCAACTTTTAACAAAGAATTATTGCCATGATTTCTACAAGTTATGCAACGTTATTCAGCAACAAAAGCTTTATCCTCTTAGTACAGTAAACCATCACCGAGCAGTGTGACAGCCCTTGAATGTGCAGAGACGGTAACTTTATTAAATTGTATCTGAAGTTAGCATCTTCAGTAGTGATAGGATTATAGCAGAGGGAGGATTATACAGTGTAACATAAGCCAGGTGGTTAGGTCATGTAGGCCTCTACGAATGGATGAGAGTGTTGGCAGTCTCCCAGCCCTGAGAAAGGAGATTAAATCAATCTGCTTAACTATTCACAAGGTCTGGATTCTGTGTTAGCTGTGTTAGCAACCCCTTAAGGAGCGCTCGGTAGAATATGTGGTGTTATGCTTTATTTACTGGCTATCGATCTACAGTGGAAGTGTTCTTCTGAGGTAAGTGATGTGTCACGCTAGACTACAACCGTGCTTTGAAATTTAGAATAGTTAGAATTAGTGATGTGGAAGCCATAAAATTGCATAATCATTGTAAGTGACCCAGATGAACGTTCATTTAGCTAAATGCAACGGGAATGTGTAATAATCTATGTTTTTAGGTTGTGACATTAACCATGAATAGTGGTTAGAGAATGTTTATAGACTATAGAAAGGTTTGTAATCTTTATGCTGACCATGCTGAATGTCTTGAGCTCTTGAACCGTATTACAGAGATATTACTTGCCTTCATCTAGAGCACTCACTGGATGAATGGATGGATACCTCTATGGAGTTCATCCACACGAATTAGCTTTCCAAGTATAAATTATCTTTAGAAGTTCTAGATGTTTTTGTACAACATGAGGTAGCTTTACTTAGAGACCGTACTGTGGACTGGTTGAAAACAGGTTTGCTGTTTGGTGCCAGCCCCTGCGGGGGTGAAAAGGAGGAGCCATGGGGGCAGGAAGACAGGTGAAACTCCTGCTATGGAAGAACTGGACCGTCCGCAGGAGGCAGAGGGTAAAATCCTCTCATCTCTCCATTACATACTGCATTAATCCCTGTGAGGGCTGCAGTGAGCTAAGATGCCTTCAGGTGCCATTCTTTGCAGATGATACACTCATTTTGTGAAGAAGCTTTTTTGATCTATGGTCTATATTATGGAACAATGCAAAAACACTATAATGAACTACAAAACGACATCACAACTATTATTTTTTGTTATCTAATCTTTTCTAATGCCCCTTTAATGCTTAGCCATTAGCAAAGTTGCTCACTTACAAAACTCATGGAAGTCCAAAGCCAGATTTCAGGGAAATATCTTGCAGTGTATCCACTGAATATTCTGTGAAGAGTGATCATGGAACTCTGTCACATTATTTTGAAAGCTGTCCTTTTCTCTTGTGACTTTTTTTTTATCCATAGGCCAACAAATTACATAAGCATTGGCTGAAAGTCCACTTTTTTGCACCTTTTTCATACAAAAAAAAAAAGATTCACTCACTGCCTCCAAACAACATATTCAAAAAAAAAAAAAAAAAAAATCTATTTGCAAAGTTTATTACATGAAGTTTATGCTGTGCTCTTATACCAGGTGCGTTTCTTCATGGAGATCATGTGGCCTATTTTGCTGTTTATGGGACTAGTGTGGCTCAGAAGAGTGAACCCACTCTACCGTCAACATGAATGTGAGCAAACCACTCTTTACCAGAGAACATCAGAAACACTTCAGTCCACAGAGAGAGAAACATGATGTCCTGTGTTGTCCATGGCATCCTAATTCATAAATATTCAGAAATGACTTGTGTCAAGCACTAAAGCCAAAGCCATCTTCTCTACCTCAGGCCACTTCCCCAACAAGGCCATGCCCTCCACAGGGGTCCTGCCTTGGATCCAGGGGATCTTCTGTAATGCCAACAACCCTTGTTTTCAATACCCCACCCGTGGTGAATCTCCCGGTCTGGTGTCCAACTACAACAACTCCATGTAAGCATCACCCTGGGTTGGCACAGGGAGGTTATTCGAGGCCAGAGGTGTCAAATTCCTATTAAAGTTTTGATCTGAGATGAAAGGGCAGAATTATATAATGGAGTCAAGGAGAATATTTTTTGGGTTCGTTCGAAGCCTCAGTGTGCACATACAATTATATATGACCGTATATGCTGTCAATCTGTTGTTAAACAAAACTTAATGTGTGTGATTTGTTATTGACCTCACTCCTCAGCTTGGCTCGGCTAAACTCGGATGCCCAGGAACTTCTTTTTAATGACCCAGAGTTTCTGCAGCTTGGTCGTCTCTGGAGGGAACTGACTGCCATGAGTAACTTCATGGACACCCTGCGCACCCATCCTGAACAGGTCTCAGGTCAGTGCTCCAGTCTTTCATCAACAATACTGTTGAACATAATTGTCTGTAGAGGCAAACTCAGGTCAATCATGTTATGTTTTATGGTAATATATAGGATTTTGGTGTGGTATCGTGGGGGATATGGACAATACGTGTCAAGATTTTTAAAAACTTCACCATCATCTGGTCAAAACTGCATCAGAGTCTGCATCAAATGTCACATATTTTCCCATCAGTCTGTCTGTGTATCTATACAGCATAACAGGATTACGTCACATGGGTTTAAGAAAGGCCCGTAATGTAATCTGCTTACTTTCACCACCAGCGTGTTGTTTATTTGGTGGGAAAGCAATTCACGTGTTCCCCATCCATGCTCCTCTCTCTACGAAAGAACGTAGAAACACTGATCCCATCTCGAGGGACACCATGCAAACAATTCTCCGCTCATGTCAACATATTCAGTATATGCACATTTTCACTATACTGTATATACAGCGTGTTTCCCTGCTGGCAAAATAAACCTTTATGATGGGAGTGGAATGAGGCTGAGTGCATTCCAGCCTGTGACTGATTACATCTGGTTGCTCTCTATGCTGCTACTCTCATGGAGAAATGTGCAGATGCACCAACAGATTTAACAGAGATATGGATTCACATTCCACACAAGTTCCCATGAGCCACAGGAAGGAAAATTGAATCATGTTGAGAACCAAGTTATGCAATTGTTGAAAGTGACTCATCATGTCATAGTCATATTAAACTCTCAAATAACTGACATTTTTAGAAAAGGTCAATTGTTTGAGTGGATGTTTACATTTCATGTGCATGGGCCTTGGTTATGTGTCGATGTGTGTGTGTGTGTGCAGGTCCCATTAATGTGTGCATGCACCTGACTACATGCCCCATACGGTATCCCCAAAGGCCTGCTGTCTGATGGCTACTGATGGCACCTCAAGTGTTCTTAAAGGATTCATTTGACATTTTAGAAATACAATTAATAACTTTCTGACAAACAGTTTGATGACGAGACCGACAACCACTCATATATTTCCATTAAATATGAAGCTATAGCCAGCAGCTGGTTAGCTGAGCTTAGCACAGAGACCGGAAGCGGCTGGAAACAGCTAGCCTGGTGTGCCAAAATCAGCACCTCTAAAGATCTTTAAGCAACACTATATCTTGTTTGTTGAATCCTTGAAACATCAAGGTGTGAAAATGGCAATTTAGCTTTTTAAGTGGGGCTATATGATGGACTATTTCTAGGCCAAAGGGGCGGTTGCCAGGCAGTTAGTGGAGACTTAGAGCCAGGCTAGCTGTTTTCTCCTGTTTCCAGTCTTTGTGCTTGGATGCCAGCTGTAGCCTTATGTTTAACGGACAGATGTGAGAGTGGTATCGATCTTCTTCTTCCACCTGAACAGGCAGAACAGAAATCTTGTATAGTAATGTGATCATCCAATCATTCATGTCCACAGGCTATTATATTCACCTAAGCAATCCACATTAATCTGGCTGGCTCTTATTGCTCATATGTTATTCATGCAACTTGTTTTTTTTAAGGGTGGATACCCAACTTGCACTTTCACGTGTGTATTAGAATCATGAAACAAACACTGGGGTGATGAGGTATTTATTTTGACTCTACCCAGCTGTTTCACAGCCCCAAGGATAATTGTGTCAGAGTTGTGCGTAACCTCACCATAAAAACAAGCAGTTACCATCAGCAGAGACGGTTTTGTCACTGATCATGTTGACTAACTGGTCTGTCAGATATGACACTTTTCTCTCACCCCCTCCTGCATGGAACCAAGACTTCTAAAAACATTTCTGTGGACCTTTCTTACATTCTTTGGGCTTCTGAAATCAATATTTCCTCTTTCCTGTCCAGTTCTTGCTTTTTGGTTTCTTTGTGGTTTTCAGCGGGTGCATGGGAACCTCATCACAAGGCAAGCCAGTCCCAGGCTGAACCTGGACGCAGGCCACAACAGCACTTTGCTTGGCAGAACAATCTTTATTCATGCACAGACAGGTCACAGGAAACAATGAGACAGTGCAGAGGTGGAGTGTCTTCATTCTATGTTCCTATCCTTTTAAACGCAACAGATTTGTCACAACTTGCCCAAAATATATGCCACTAAGAGCCCAGATTTTTACAGTTTATCCTGTATCCACTGCCCGACTCAAAAGGAGGTTTAAAAATGAGTGTTGGTAGAAATGGTAACCTTCCTCTGTCTGTGCAGGTCGAGGAGTAAAGGTGGAGACTATCCTGAAGGACGATGAGACACTGACATCATTCCTGCTGAGAGACATTCCTCTGACAGAGACTGTGGTGAATCATCTAGTCAATGCTCAAATCAGGCCTGAACAGGTACACGGGCACACAAATGCATGTACATGATAGGCTTGAATAACTAAGGGTACAATGTGTAGCTTCAACTCAACATTACTTTTGAGACATTTGTGTAGTGTCACAAACACAATCAATCCAGAGAAGATAGTCAGCGTATGCCAGTCTTTATCCAACATTTAAACTTTCACACCACATTAAAGACAATAAGGACTAGAGCATTATTCTGCAAGTGGGGACTTGTTCCCTCTGCAGTGTTTCTTGGAACATCTGCTTAATTTTTGTGTTTGGGGAATTCACTTAGGTAATGGTATCACTGGATGCCCTCCCTTGGGTTGGTGTGTCTGTTTGAGTTTCCGTCCGTGTAATGCTCGACAGTGCTGTAAAGCACAAATGAGTCATCGGCTTTGAAGGATCTTTTCCTTTCATAGTAGGTGTTCACATCTGTACTGATGGAGGTTTTACAACTGATGTAGCTTTCATGATCTCTCGTCCATTCGTCAGTGCCCTCTAGTTCTTCATTCTTCAGGGGGCTGCAGCCTATCCCAGCATGCATTGCACAAGCTGGACTGGTCATCATATTGACAGGCAAATGCGTTCACATCGATAGTTACGTATATAGGCTATTTGGAGTTTCCACTTAAAATAACTTCTTAATCCAACAGCCAGAAGTTGGCTTGCTTTGGAAATTTCCATTCAGTGTTTCACCCTTTGATTTTAGAAACCATGTTGATTCAGGAAATAGTCATCTGTGAAGTTCAATAAAAGACACCACAGTGCAATGATATCAGTATCTAGCTCGAGTCCTCGTTTGAGGCTAACCTGCTAACCTGCCTGCCTGTATTTTTCCCAGTTTGCCTTTGGGGTTCCAGCCTTGCATTTAAAAGACATTGCCTGCAGCCTGAACCTGCTGGAGCGGTTCCTCATCTTCCCCAGCCGCCGAGGACTCTACGCTGTCCGCAATGCCATGTGTATCCTTACCCCACAACGGCTGCAGATCATTGAGGACAAATTCTACGCCAACGTGGACTTTTTTAAGCTCCTCCGGCTGGTCAGTGTCGCTTGGGATTTAGAGAGCTGATAAGGATGTTAGTGTTATTGGATTTATAGGGTTCAAAATACTGATCTTGTCAAAGGTATACATAACAACAATTACAAACACAAAATATAGACATTAAAACCAGTTTGGATAAATAATACCACCAATTGTCACCCCAGTTAAATTCATAATCAACCTCCGTACAAACCAAAGTGCATTCTGCACTAATCAAACAGAGCCATCCATTGTGGTCTGACTGTGTGACGCTCATATCATATCACATCATTTTACATGAGTGAATGCTTTTGACATAATTTGGCACAGTTATCCATTTAGTTTCTGAATAGGAAATGCCAGTACAGCGCTGTGGTTGGAGGAGTCCCATCTGGGATGTCGCCATTAAGAGCTTATTTACAAAAATATTCCAATGCTATTCACAGAAGACCGAGCCAGCTGCTGGCTGAAAGAGCTGATGTTAGGATGGCATAAGGCAATATAGTATTTGGAAGGGTATGACATTTGCAATAAATTTATAGACTTTGTAGTAGTGTCTTGTGTTTAAAGCGTTAACTATTAGCATTAAGCACAGCATGTGTCTGATTATGCATTAATATGGCTGACAAGGTAATTCATTTATTTAGAGATTTCGTTAAAAGACCCAAAGAAAAACAATTCCCATCTCCATTTTGATAATTGAAAATAACAACATAATATTTTCCTAGTTTACATTTTACCTTTTTTATTATGCTCTGCCTGTAGAAAATATTGAAAAACATTCTATTATAGAGATACACCTACTATCTTGTAGTCAACATAATTTAATGATATCCTTATTGCAACATTGCACAGCTGCAGGACGTCATAGTTTGTACATTCAGTGTGCTACAGTGGATAAACAGCTGGTAGCATTTTTATTTATTCATATGACTCACAGGGTGGGAGCCACGTCCCCATTTTGGAAGTCGGCTTTGTATTTAAATGAAGTCTTAGTTTTACTTTACTTATTACATAATTCTCCCGGCGCTCTGTATTACAAGAAAGCAAATGCGTATAGTCCAGATCAGCATGAAATATACTTTTCATGTGAGAGTATTTATGAAATCACTCTGCTTGAAGATATTGTAGGGTGTTGTATAGATAGGATTACATGCAAAGTAGTTATAATTATATAAATACACAACCATAATGTGTTACTGCAAGTACACAATGCTAGTAGTAATCAATATTTAGAAACTACAGCTGAAAAACATCTATTAATAACCCCCGGTGTTTGATTAGAAACAGCCATTTCATACAAGATTAGATCAAATTTTAGACTTCTAATCTAGTTCCTGCTAATCTCCAGTTGTTTACCGAGGATTCACTGTCTGAATAATTTAATTCTTTCTAAATACAGAATTTCAAACTGTGAACATAGCGAAATGAGCTCCAAATATGAATGAACTAACATCTCAGAGATGAAGAAATTGCTTGAGAGACCTTATTACATTTAAGCAGGGCCTTATTTGTCTGCAAGGGCCTTAATTAAGAGCGTGCTGCAGCTCTGCCAGTGTGCTTCAAATAGGTACAGTACGGGTGATGCAGACGACTTGTGAAACAGCCATAAGCATTAGCTGAGCTGACATGTCTGTGATTAGCTTAGTGAAGAGACACTCCTCTCTTAAGTAATCACAGGGCACTGAGAGTAAACATGGGCCACAGCGAGCCAGACAGCAACAATGGCTGCCCTCTGCCTCATCCTCATCCGGACACAATCGCATGGGAGTGGGCCAAGTGTGTTTAGTGGTCTGTCTGTCTCTGTTTGTGCTACAGCAGCAGAAAGCTAAAATGCTTTGCGCCATCTTTTCTTGCGAGTGCCAGCCAGTTACACGTCTTACAATGCTACTATTTGACTTGAGTCAAATAGTGAATAATGATAGATCATAGAACATTCATGGAAAACAGGATGAATTTGTTTCCTCATTTAATCCATAGGGTTGAATTGTATTCAGCGTATAAATCCAGTGGCTTTTCTGCATAGCACTTTGTTTTCAGTGTTCCCCAGAGGATGAAGAAATCTTTTCAATACCCCAGACTTTCAGGATGGAGGCCAATCCATGATTTGAATTCACGTAATGGCGAGCCATTGCGTAAGCAAAATTCTTAGTGCGAACAGCAGTCTTCTGTTCTGCAATTCTCAGTTTTAGAGATGTTTTAGTCTGGCTGATATTCACCAGACTGGAGTCACATTTCTGTATATACTGTGGATAATGTGAGTGCTACTGTGGTTTGGAATAGATTTTGAATTTTTGCAACGTACGTGTGAGTTTCATTAACAAAGACCACGCCAATAAAATACAGATGTATAATGGCCTAGTGTGTATTATGGATGGAGGAGAGCAAAGATGGTGAAGGAGAATATATTAGGATGAGGGTGAGGGATGAAGGGAAGGAGGGATGAAGGGATGAGGGGAAGGAGAGATGCAGGTCGAGGGATGGAAGGATGAGGGTAGAGGGATGAAGGAGTGTGATGATGGTGCAGAGTGAGCTGGTCGTGTGGAGAAGGGATGGAACCAGGGGAGCTGAGACTCTGGGTGGGGAGCCACCTCGTTGGATGTTCTTGTATTTTCAGCTAAAGCTCCCTGTTGTTCCTGTATTCAAATGAGAGACAAGGAGAGAGAAAAAGAAAAAGGGTTTTGGGGGGAATGGTGCAAAGATGAGGGGAAATGAATGAATCAGGTGAGCTTAAATACTTTTGTGGGGAAATGGGATGTGGTCAGGGCATCGCTTTTGTTCCCGAACGTAATTATAAAACTTCATAAGAGCAGGGACCTCAGTCACCACACCAACAAAAGTCGGCAGAGTGAGATTATATATAAATATATAAATGGACAGTGGGGATTTGGAGAGATATGAATGGTTTGAATGGTCCGGTGTGTAGGATTTGTGCATGTCTGTTTTATCTGTACGGGTGGTGGATTGTGAACAGCTGAAAAGCAAACTCTTTCTGGGGATTGGGTTTTTTGTCCAATACGGAAAGTCTATCTGTGCTCGCTGCTCCCTGACGGGCTGGATCTATATATGTAATAGGGAAGGATGTCTCCTCTGTTGGTTCTGTGTCTTGGCCTCATGCTGTTTCCTGGACCTTTAGCCTATTGTGTTGTGAGCTGGCTGAAGGATCTCTGGACAAACCAGCACATCCTCAAGAGAAAGCACTCAAGAGAAAACATATGAAACGTGAACGACGTGACGATGGTTATGTCACATTTTATCACCTAAACAAGTGACGTTTGGCATCACTTAGATGATTTGGTCTCTGCATGACGTGTATTTTGGACAGGTGGAATGTGACTTTGAAGTGTTGAATAGCGTAAAGAAATTTTGTCCATCAACTACAAGAAAAAAGCAGATAGAACATTACTTTTGAGTCCATTGTATCTGAATACACACTGACAGTTTGTAGATGAAATGTTTGCACTAAGTAAAAGTGGAAAATGCGGTCAAGCACTGGTATTAAAGGAACGCATTTGTGTTTTCTCTCCAGCTTCCTCTTGTGCTGGACAATCACTCTGAAGGCATCGACATTCGCCTCTGGGTACGGGTCATCTCTGCCACCTCGGACAAGCTGCGAGAGGTAACGCACGGCTAGCGCAGCCCCAGCCTCGCTCCATTCAAAAGTTCACTGCCTGCTATTTTTAGCTGCCAGGAAACAGTTGCTTCCTCTTGCCTGAGTTTTTACGCAAACACAGACAGTAGGGGGATATCATTTAGTGCGTATGAGGAAGGCTAAATCCAGAGCAGGCCTCTTTAGCCTCAAAAACACATACATCATCATTATGGGACCATCCCAATGGAAAAAACACAGAGGCTGCAAGAGCAGGTGAAGCCTCCAGACGTGGAGAAGGTTAAACACCAGTGGGGATTGAATGATCTCTTTGTATGTGTGGATGTTGTTCTCTCACTGACATTAAGTCCACACGTATTGTTATTCTTTTGCTTGGATTACCGTCATCAGTGTAACCATGTTTTCACTTGTGCCAAGTGTCTCATTACTTGCATCAGTCGGTATTAGCTTGACTTAGGAGATGAGTTGTGTGCAATGGATCTGCTTCAGTGTCTATTCTGACTTACTGTGTGTTATTATTGTCTGAGGTAAGATTTTGCATTTGTGCAACTGTGTCCATGTAATTTGTGGCGTACCTGTATTTTAAACCTTCAGTGTGCGTGGGTGTGTGGAAATATTGCTCTGTTTGTTGTGGATGTTTCCATGGGATATGTAGTGCAGTCTGACATCCTGTTGGCAAGACACTTTTCTCTGTCGCTACGATAGACAGTCTGTTACGAGACGTGATGACTCACTCCTCGCCTTTGAAATCAGAGGTGGAAGATTCCGAAACGCGTCCTGAGATTCTTTGGAAAAGTGAAAAAACTGTGTGACCAAACGAAGCCAAGAAAAACAAACGTGTATTCCTGTAAAATGTCAACTTGAGAAGTGAGGTGTAGTTAGCATTGAGCTTAATAATTTTCTTCACTTGTAAACAAACGCTTCATCCTCCAGTTTATCTCAAAAATTCAAAAATTTGGAGATAGGTAGTTTTCTCTGGACAGTGACAATAGATAGTCTGTGAGTGTTTAAGTATGTGCTAGGTGCATTTTTCTACATTTAATAAATATTGTAGCACCTTGCACAGTAGTGCATTCCTCTATGGTTCCTTCATCTGGTCATACATATATTTAGGATTGTTCTGAGACCAGCCAGAGGTGCGAACCACAGCTGGAGCAAATTTACACCACTGCATTGGTGGAATCAGTTACCGCAACCAGGGGCAAAATGTTATACTATAGCTAATCGATGTGCCAGATTTTTCCATGCAGTTGCTTCTTGTCTGTACTGATCAGTTGACTGGGAGAGATTCATACCCAAACTTCATCAACTCATATAAAAGAACTGTTAAATACAGCGTTATATTTCATCTCAAAGCTCACATGCTCTGGTGTCCTTTCTTATGTCTCCTCAGCTGCATCAGAGGAACAGCTCCAGAGAGCTCCTCCAGGTCATAACTCCCCTCTTCCAGAAGAATCTGTCCTTCAGGCAGGTGATGACCGCTGCCTCCAGCCTGGTATGTGGCTACACCGAGGGCGCTTTCTCCCGGGTCACCTCCTTCAACTGGTACGAGGACAACAACTACAAAGCCTTCCTGGGCATCAGTGGTGGAAGAACGCAGGGCCACGACACTTACGACAACAGCACCAGTGAGTAGACCATATATTAGCATAACATGGCAGATGATAATAAAAAGCATCCCTGATTTTCTTTCGGCTGTTGCTGGAAACTTTCAGTAAAACAGCAGCAGATGACCACAGAGGGCAAACAGAAGAAGGGATTTGGCAACGTAGCTCGGTACTAACCCATTAAGGGCTTTGTATACGACGAGGAGGACGACCTTAAAATCAATTCTGCCTGTTCCGGGAAGCCAGTGCAAAGCAGCTAAAACTGGACTAATGTGCTCTCTCCTCTTGGTTCTTGGCTAATAGCTGAGCTGCAGACTTCTGAATGAGCTGAAGTGTCTCAGTCAAGCAGTGTGTTACAGTCCTGTTATGACTCATACATTTTGGAGCCCTCCTGAAATGTTTCATTTAGGAGCTTTTTCCTCTCTTTTCTGAATTGCTTTGCTTTTTCAAGAGAGATGGCTGTGGCAACAGGATCGATAGTCCATAACAGTTTTACAGAAATTTGATAGAATGTTTATTCTCCTTTTCACCTACATAGTGTATTTGAGTGAACACAGAAACAATTTATCCATTTGCCATATTCTCTTTCAATAGAATGTATTAAATATGTAACACACAACCTTTGCATGCAGCTCCTTTCTGCAATGATCTGATGAAGGAACTGGAGTCCAACCCTGCCACCAGGATTGTGTGGAACTCTGTCAAGCCCATGCTGATGGGACAGATCCTCTACGCCCCTGACTCGCCGGCTGTAAGGCAGATCATACGAAATGTAAGCAGCACTTGATGGATGTGTTTATCAAAAGCGTGGCCTAGTACTGTGGATTAATACACAATCGTGTGCTATAAAGCTTCTATTAGACGAGACACAATGCATTTGACTGCCTTCTGTTTCTGCATCACATCCATATCTTTGATTTTCTTTGGAGCAAGTAAGCCTACTCCAGTGAACAATGCATTTTCCCTAAGAAGGGGATCAACTTTCTCCATGTCATGTTCAGCCCTTTGTATCTAGATGTAGATACGCGTTGGTCAAAGCCCTTCGGGGGGGCAGCAGTCATGGATGGCTTGGTTGCAATGGAAGAACACAAGCTGATGGGCTGTGGTGACTACCACACAGTCTACTGGCGCCATGGCTTTTTCAGTGTTATGTAAGCAGTTAGAGTCTGTCCTTAAAGACGTGTGATCACACACAAAGAGACACGCACACACGCACACTTGGTTTCCTCTTTCCTGACCTTTAATGCCCTCTTTGTTTTCCTCTTCCCTCAGATTGGGATCTTAATTGCATTAAGAAAGTAATGACTAATGGGATAATCCATTACTTTACATGACCAAAAACATGGCCTCAACTGCCTCTTTTGTTTTCTTCCTCTTAACTCTGTCAGGCATCAGTTTATTTCATATGAAACTCCAAGAAAAGCACTCTGCATTCCAACATATGTTGTCACATTTTAAGTGGCTGCTTTTGTGTGATGGTGAGCCATGCAGCTCATAAACCTGCTCATTTACTTGAGGGGCAAAACCACCTTAAAGTCCACACAGGCATGTCATTCAGAATTGCATATGAGCATGAAGCTTGGTATTTCTCTCCCGTTCAATGTTGTACACTAAACATTTCAGAATTAAACCTGCAGTAAATTAAGCAGTCCAGTTGTGCAATGGCAAACTTTAAAGTGAAATACTTGTGAGCCCTTCTTACTTTGGTGTGTTGCACTCAGAAATGGCGGCAGCCCAACATGCTGTTATATTAAGAGACAAATTAAAAGGTGTGTCTTTAAACCCTTTTTGTACTGCTCAACAAACACAGCTGTATGAGTGCTGTCACAGAGCATTTTATCCAGGAAGTTGGACCCAGTAATCTGCATTCATGAATAGTTTTAATCACAGATTTTCCATTTCTAATACTGCATTGACCTTGCATTTATCACTGTATCACTGGCTTCACTGTATTGTTGGCTGCAGAAGCACTTCTTGGCTATGTGATATAGATGTAGGCATTCATTAAGTTGCCTTACAGATAACAGGAGTCAAGCATTGATGATAGGCAGCATATTTGTGGTGCCGTCTTTTTTTTTTTTTTGCTCACTTTGTTGCAACATATACAGGTACATGCTGATTTAGGCACAAAATACCCCACATGTTGTCTAGCTACAAGATCCCTCGACTGCCCCCTTGAAGAAATCACCTTAAGGAACCCCCTAGTGTTCCTCCTGCTTTCGCCTGCTGATTTAAACTGCCTCGGGCAATGAGGAAGCGCTCACTTGTGGGAACCTGACTGGGATTCACTGGGCAGGCTGAATGCATTCGGCCAGTTGTCACCAACGGCCTCCATTGTCACCCCGGCTCCATTGTCCCCATTGTCACCCAAAATCAGACACACACAAGAGGAAGGCGTTTAATTGGGTGTACTCTTGAGCGCTTTCATCCCCCACTGCACATGACTGAACTCTGAAATAGCCAGGCTTTGGTATTTGCCACACAAAGCACTGTACCCACACACATCCAGGGTTTCAACGATAAGCGTGCAGTAAATATTTGACGATTTGGCACAGAGTGCATTTGTTGCACAGTTGCTGGTTATCTGAACAGGCCCGCGGGAATTCTTTGTGTGAGAATGTGTGTGTTGTCTTTGCAAAGCCTGTTTTCACAGAGAGTTTAATGTGGGAATGGTATGTAGCAGGAGATTAGGAGACCTGTGACAATGTGTGCGTTTGAGTTTCTGAATGTTGTGTACACATATACACGCGTATGCCTGTGTGCATTTAAAGCTGAACCCATGTTAGTTTCTTCTACACGTGTGTGCAAAATGATTCTATTTGCATGTGTTCCTATACTTTTGAATGTTGTGCACCTGCAAACAGGCATTTGTGAGAATAGCTGTGTGTGCATGTTTATTTTTGATAATAATTTCCTGTCCTTCCAATCTTGCCACATACACATACACATACACATACACATACACACTTCCATATCTCCTATAGGCAAACACTACATTTGAGGAGCTGGAGAGACTGAGGACAATGGGGAAGGCCTGGGAGGAAGTGGCACCTCAGATCTGGGCTTTTTTCCAAGACGGAGTCCAAGTCAAGATGATCCGGGTAGGACAACAGCATTGTGTGACTAAATAATTAGGTTTAAATAGTATTGTACACCAGTACTCCATTAGGAATGAGGACACACATGAAGCAAATTCATCAGATCAAGTGTTTGTGGTAGAAACTGCATGGAAAAAAACAAAAACAAATTCAGCACTGCAAGCAGGATCACCGCATTTAAATTACATCAAACTCACAGCAGACTTCAACTGTGGTTTAAAGTTACATTCACATCCCAGCCCTACTGTGCCGAAAACAGCAGATATGATCAGGACTTACCTCCGCGTTGCCATTCAGCTGACATCCAACACTAAACAATTGTCCCTTTGAATGAGGTGATTAATGACGTTGTTATTTCATCCTCATCTTTTTCTCACTGACGCTTTTCGCTGAGGTCTCAGGAGTTCACAAAGTTTCCTGCTCCACTGTAGAACCTTACCAAAATATGCCATCTCTTTCCCTTCTCCATCTATCCTCCCTCCCCGTCTCTCTTTCTCTTTTCTGTCTCTCCTCAAACACCACATAGTTTAGATTTCCATTCTACTCTTCCTAATTATGTTGCATTTGCAATCAGTTTGTACATTATTAATGCTTTGATTGAGTTAATTTTTACTGCACATACGTCTTTTCTTTCCTTTTCCCTCTGGGTTTCTTCTGAGATGTCTATTGTGTGTGTGTACCATTGTCTTAGCAACATCTTCCTCAGAAGAAAAGGTCTTGCTCTTTAATTAAAAATAAAAAAAGGTAAATAAAGCTTATTCCCCTATTTCCTTTTGTTTCAGGACACCATCCGCAATCCATCGGTGATGGATTTCATTGACAGGAGTCTAGAGGAGGCGCCGTTCTCCTCCAAACACATCCTCAATTTCCTCCACAACGGCCCACCAGAGGACCGTCCAGCCGGCATGCCTGATTTCGACTGGCGAGATGTCTTCAACCTCACTGACCGGGTCATTCGGATGCTCAACCAGTACGGGGATGTGAGTGGGCACTGCTAAAACACATTTATCCTCTCAGCATTTCCTCCATCTTGCAGTACGCAAACGTACCTGCTTCTTAAATACCACTGACTGGAGTCTGAGAAATGTGTATCAGCGTGTGTAATTTTACTGACGTGTCAAAGGGGGCTCCACTTTTCCAGATGAAAATAAGGTGTCAGGATTGTTTTTGCTGACTTTTTCCTCCCATCAGACTCTGACAGCAAGAATGTGGACTGTTTTTCCACATTTCACTTCACCTGAGGGGTCCAGCTCAAGGACAGGCCTATTCATGAAGTAATCCAATTAAGCACAGGTCTTGACACTTGTTGATTTCACTACACTGGTTGCCTACCCACCATGTGCTCAATACTATTCTTGATGTGATGTGAGCATTTATATAAGCTGTCTTTGGGCTCTGCAATTTGCCCCCCCACCCCCGCCCCCAGAGACATGGCAATCTACCCAGGTGGGCGAGAGCCAGAGCAACAAACAAGCTGTCGAGTCTCTTTTGTTTGCTGCTGATGGAG
Source organism: Chaetodon auriga (assembly GCF_051107435.1). Classification (NCBI taxonomy): domain Eukaryota; kingdom Metazoa; phylum Chordata; class Actinopteri; order Chaetodontiformes; family Chaetodontidae; genus Chaetodon; species Chaetodon auriga. The sequence goes on along the minus strand of NC_135094.1, from coordinate 17,133,292 downwards.
TGGAGGGTTAAAAAAAAAAACACAACAACAACATCACAAACCTTCTCTTGTGAGGGCCCTCCACATTTAGTGGACCAATGCATTTGAAACAAAGTTCAAATCACGCCTTTCCCTGCGGAGGCTAATCGGGATGAGAGGCCTATCGCGCTGGGGGGTGACATGGGGGGCACCTGGGGGCATGGCTGGAAGGATGGTTGGTGCTCTTTGTTTTTGTCCGAGTTGAAGCTTACAGCACTTGAGTGTGACAGGGAGAGTGGGAACGATTGAGGCCGATTAGATACAGCTGTCACTCCATCCACCACCCTTTATAAAGCACCAACAATGACCGTGGGCTTGATGGCTGGTTGGCTGCACGTTGGTGGCATGCATGCGTATAAAACCACACAGTGGGGCTGCTGTTTGTAGGTGAATGTAAATTAAGGGACGGCTTTTGAGAGTTGAATCATTAGGTGGGCATGTTTAGTGTACATTGTGTCTGTAAATGCATACACTATATGTGTGTATTTTGGATGCATGTCTATGTTTGCACTGCAAATTGTGTGTATGTGTGTTTGCGGTTTGGGGGAGTATCTGTGTGCGGGATCTCAGGGGTAAATTGTTGTTTTGGAGTGTTTCCTTTTGGATGAAGGCCCTCCCTCTTTGCATTAGCCGACAGTGAATGGCTGAATCAGACATGCTTTGCTGGGAAGAGACAACCACGGCTGAGGTGTTACTGCAAATGTGGGTGTAGAGTGTGGATCATAGTGACTGCAGCCAATACTGGCAACTCTGATCTTTTCACCTTTTTAGCCGTGCTGGTGGCACAGCTTTAAGGAATGCAGTGTTATTCTGTTGGTCCACCACTTCTGTCCAGACTGAAATATCTCAACAATCATTGGAGGGATTTCCATGAAATTTTGCACGGACATCATGACCCCCAGAGGATCAATCTGTCACGATATTGGTGATTCTCTGACTTTTCCTCTAGCGCCACCATGAGGTTGATTAAATTTATTTATGGATCATCGATGACTCTTGATTCTCTGACTCTTTGATGTCTTTCAGTGAAACGTTTATGTTCAGGATGAATCGTCCCCTGATTTTTCCCTCTAGTGCCATCATCAGGTCAAAATTTAAATGTATCCAGTAATTGTTTGGTTGACTAATCACCTGCAAAACAAATGACATTCCCATCAGCCTGAGCTGTTTGTTGTGCTAAGTTGGAGGAAATGTTAGCATCCTAACAATAAACTATGATGTCAAATATGGCAAGCATTATACCTGCTTAACATCAGTATGTAACATCAGTATGCAGTTTAACTGGTACTTCACTTACACCCAGGGGTTACCCTGGTCCTTGGTTTAACACCTGCCCATTCATATGGCTGTCTCTCTTGTTTGCTCTCCCTCACCCAGTGTGTGACCCTGGACAAGTTTGTGGCTCTGCCTGATGAGGACACCATCACTCATCGGGCCATGGACCTGTTGGAGGACAGCAAGTTCTGGGCAGGCCTTGTCTTTGTAAATATGTACCCTTGGACCACCAACGTCCCACCTCATGTTAAGTTCAAGATCCGTATGGATATTGATGCAGTGGAGCGCACCAATAAGGTCAAAGACAGGTGAGAATCAAAGTCGAGTGGACACAATGGATTTAATGTAATGATGATAAACTTAGAGACTAAATATGTGTGTACTGCTTAGGTATTGGGACCCTGGCCCTAGAGCGGATCCTATGGATGACCTTCGCTATGTTTGGGGCGGCTTTGCTTACCTCCAGGACATAATCGAGCATGGGATCATCAAGACGCACACAGGAAAGGAGTGGCCACTGGGTGTTTACCTACAGCAGATGCCCTACCCTTGTTATGTGGATGATCTGTGAGTGGAAAGCAGGATAATTTGGTAACTTCAAACAAAGTTCAGTCACACTTAACAGCTCTTATTTCTCCCTCCCCCTCTCTCTCCAGCTTCATGCTGACATTGAACCGCTGCTTCCCCATCTTCATGGTACTGGCCTGGGTCTACTCTGTGTCCATGATAGTCAAGAGCATTGTCCTGGAAAAGGAACTCCGTCTGAAGGAGACCCTGAAGGCTATGGGTGTCACCAACGGCGTCATCTGGTCCACCTGGTTTATTGACAGCTTCATCATGATGGGCACCAGCACCGCTCTCCTCACTGCCATCATCATGGTGAGGAAGGATTTACAGAGAGCCTCGAAAGATCCTCATCCCTGTGCCATCTAATTTGTCTCAGACAAGCACTTTATGTTTGGGCAGAAGGCTGTTTGACCTGATTTCACAGCGGGTGGAAAACTGATAATCCAACGTATACAGTACTGTGTATGGGTGGAGTTCCTAGAGAGCTTTTAGACTTTCTTCATCTATGTTCCAGCACATTTATGATTACCTTGATTTTGACTTTTCATTTTAGCTGCTATTTTTCTTAAGTTTCATACAAGAATTGAGCTAGAGATCAAATCAAATCTACTCGTGAAGATAGTGATATAGTCCTTTTAAGGATTCATTCAGTGTGGCTCAGATGACCTTAATTTATGTAATCACCCAGTTTTACTGTGAATCATTTCCAGATCTTTTTACTTGAAATAAGTAATTGATAATAGTGACTCACAGGTTACAAACATATAAATCATTAATGAAAGGTGTGTGAATACCATGACATCATGGGAATTACATGAACACCTTTGCTGGAATGGGCTGGGTAATGATTAACTGTTTCATCTTGGAAAATTAACAAGTCACCTCTGGTGGACCACCAGTGTCTCTGATGTCATATTACAGAAAGATGAGCTGTTCTGACCTCTAGTGGATGATATGTATAAAACAATGGTTTATGCCAAGATAACCCAAATAATGGTCATATGGCATGTCACCAATGTGAGACTTATTATACCTTATTTCTCATGACAAGCTCACTAAAAGCTACTTCTATATTTCACTCAGGTTAAGCATGACATATAAGTAATATAGATACAAAATATACTGCATATGTTACATGGACATACATTGTGGAAAAATTTCATGCTATTTAAAGGGGGGGGGGGGGGGGGGGGGGGATTTAAGGAACCATGTTAAGCATGTGTTTCCATCACAACTTGCTCCAAAGCCATTGAATCAAGCATTCCCTACATCAATCACCATATTTCCTCCACACACAGTTTTAAGTTTTGTATTCCTATGCAGATTCAGTGCACTCCACCTGAAAACACCACCCTTTGTCTCTGGCCTTTAGGGAGGAAGGGTCCTGAACTACAGCAACCCCGTCATCCTCTTCCTCTTCTTGCTCACCTTC